>NC_141144.1:97014502-97193669 GCF_053477565.2 Lygodium microphyllum | reverse complement strand
ATAGTTGATGTATCTAGTAAGCCACCCACTTCTATGGCTAACCCTATGGCTGTACCTTCTATTGTTTCCACCTATTAGGGAAGATGTATTAGACAAATTGGTCAAAGGGATATGGGATCTTCAATTGAAGGTCAAAAAATTGAATGAAAAAGGACAAGAGGAAAGGGGACGGGCAATAGCTCCTAAGTTAGGAAAAAGATATATGTGGTGTGATAGTTTGCAGCATGAGAGAAAGGATTGTGCTACCTATTAGGAGGCCTTGGCACAAGAGCTCATATTTGGGAAAGATGGCAAGATCCATGCACAAGAAACGGGATTTCCTCTTTCTTTGAATTTTGGAAAGGGAGGTGTGGAGAAGTTGTTCTAAGACTTGGTTGTCCAAAATGCTTATGCATTGTACATGCTTCTACTTTTGGTGTACAGTTGGATAGAATGTATGGCCAAGTGATGGTTGGTTTGAAGGCTAAAATATGGACACATGATTTGCATGCAGCTGAAAAGAGAAAAGTTACTGATAGTGAAATGTCTCATGCAGGGCAAGATATTTGTGGCATAACTAGTTGGGAATCACCGGTAGATGCAGATTCAATGGATGTATATTCAGCAAGAGGACAATACATGGATGTACTTGTGGAAGGGAAACAAAAGAGAGATGAAGATAATGCAGGGATATCTAAGGAAGTGACAAGAAGAAGTGTGGGTTTGTTTAAAGTTGCAAATCAACCACCTCCCGAGCATGTTATGGAAGAGATTGGACATGAGCAAAAACAAGATAGCAAGCAAGAGGGCAAACAATTGGGATATAAGTTGCAGTTTGATATTGAGACAACCACAGATACCTTGGAAGATCCTCTACTGGAAGAGTCAGCCATTGAATCTATAGATTTTCTTAATGTATCTGAAGAGGTTTACAAAGATCATGTTTTACTTGATACAAGGACTGAGTCAGAGATTGGTGACTTGTTGGATGCACATGATTTGCAAGATACAGTTATCATTTATGAGACATCTCATGAGATTGAGGATATGCCTTTGCAGGATGTTAGATGTAATGCTTCATAGTAGCTGGAAAATATTTCAGATACTTTGTTAGAGGCCTTGATAGGCAATTCAAAGATGCTTCAAAATATGGACTACTTTACTATTTTTGGTGATGGTGAGAATGTGTTGGATGCAAGTGAGGCGGCTGAGTTTATGTTTGATGTGGTACACACTTGTCAGTATAAGAAGATTTCCATATGCTCGACTTTGAAAGAGTAGGCATGTTGCTATGTATTTTTTGATGGGCGCATTGATAGCATGTATATGGAGATTCAACAGCTTCTAATATATGATACGCACCCAAGGCCTTATGACCCTAGAGGGGATACTAGGTATGGCTCAAGAGTTATACAAATGTTGAGTATTTTGATTTATGATCCAAGGGGATGCCTTTTAATAGGCATGATAATAAGCGACAAGTTGATGCTATGGGTATTTGACCTAGGTGGTGCATTGGTGGCACATATCGGAGGATGTGTAGTTTAAGGGGGTGGATGTCGTGCCACTACGTGGACATAATGTGAAAAATTCTCGAGTGCATCATCATCTAACTTTCTTATTGATCTAGAGAGTCACTGTCATCTGAGTCATTAGTGCTAGTGTTCGTGGCATGGATAGTCCAAAAATACTAGATTTTTGGATAATTTTAGCCTATTTTTGATATTTTAGATATTATTTATTGTAAATATCCTAAAAAGCTAGGAAAACTTCTAGATTAGGGTGGCATGCAAAATGAAAGTTGCTTTTTTAGTTAGTTTTGGATTTTTCATGAAAAATAAAGATGGGCGAAATCGCCCGTGTCACGATTGCAATTGATAGGCAGCAAATAGCACTTTGAACTATAAGGAGTGATCTGGGAGATTCATGAGTAGGTGTCCTAAAGTTTTACACCCCTTTCAGAGCCAACAAAGCCATCATATTTGGGTTCTGAGCAGTAGAGAAAAAGCTCTTGTTTTGATGCATGTTTTTGGTCTACGAGGGAGCTCCAGGAGATCTAATGCTTGGAGATTGCTTCTGAGTAGTGCTAGACAAGGGATTTTAGGTTCTATCAATACATGGTGATTTGATTCATTGTGCTTTGTCTTTATCATGTTTACCTCTTGTTTATTCTTTTTCTTCTCTTCCATCTCCTATCCTCTACTTCCTTCTATATCTGATCCTCGATAGATACAACCTTTTGACAAAAAGCCCTCTGATAACGTGGTAATTCACAAGAAACTTTATGTACTTATCTAGATAGTAAAATGACTAACACCTAGTAAATGCACAATGTTTTCTAGTTAGCAACTAGGGATTTTCAAATTGCAACTAGGTTGTTAATTTACTAGAAAAAATGATGATATATCTAGTAAAATTCAACTAGTTTTTCAACTTTACTAAATAAAAAGTCTCTATATCTAGTAAAATAAGTCTCTACATAGTGCAAAAAGTGCAAAATAGTTAATTGGGTAGGCCCCTTCTTAACTAGGGTCATATCTACCATTAACATCATACAATTGACTATTAGCAAAATAATCTCAATTTTCCCCCAATCATCCAAGTTCCAAGAAACTTCTCTTCCTACCCACAAATGAGCAATAGATAAGTCTTTTAATCTCTTCCTTATTTCCTACTAGCAAAAGCAATAGACAAGATATCCTTACATTTGTATGGGATGCTCCTCCCTTGTCTTTCTCAAGACAAATTTTCATGAAGACAAGGGCAAGTTTTCTTAGTCTTCACAACTCCCCTTTATATAGGTCTCTCCTCACATAACACATGTTGTGCTTTTGCTTTGAAAGATTTAGGCCTTTTAATCATTAAAAAAGCTTAAAATATTTAAGTATTACAAACTCAAAAGCTTGACAGCTTTTAATAATAAAGCTTTGTAAATCTCTTTCATTTTGATCTCTCATCACCTTCCAATCATGCTTTCATCCTCTTTTCCTTTTGTTCTGATGACTCGATGTGTCAGCTCAAGCCTATAACCTCCCCCAAATCTCTTTTGAACTACATAGATAGTTCTCTAATTAAGTGCTCTTTCTCCACATAGATGACCCACTCCAAGGAAGCTTAAATAATGCAGTCATTAAGCTCTGTATCTTCACCACAAGCTCAACTTAATCCGTCAAGAGGCTCCTCTCTCATTATCCTCACCTTGTCTCACCCATCCATTTGGAAACAACATGTGATCTCTTGAAAAATTTTGAATCCACTTCAATTGCAACTGCCTTTGCTAAATAAGATTTTCTAGTCCCAAGAAGTAGAAAGGAGGCCACAATATCTCCTCTTCGTCTCCTTCTAAATCTTTGCCACCATGATCCTTAATATCTTAACCTTTTTTGAACTCATACTTTGTTGTTGCTTTGGGGTCAGTGCACTGCAAGTCCTAGTCAAGGGATTGTAGACAAAGAACAAGATATTGTCAAGAGTTATGAAACCAAAAAGACCTCTGTTTGAGTTAAATGGTTTCATGTTATGCTTTGTGGCAAATGTGGAAAAGGACAAATTATGCCATTTGTTTAAAGCATCATCAAAGATAGCCATTTCCTCCATTTTTGGGATAATTGACAAGCACCATGGTCCTATTTGGGGGATTTTATAGCAGGTTTGAGCATTGCCATAGAAGCTTAGGTATGCCTCTCAAGCCTTGCATAGCATAGCATCCATTGGCAGGTTCATTATGCCCCTCTCAATAAACTCCACTAGAAGACTGCTTCGTAAATCTAGATCTAGGAGTGTTCCATGAGAAGAAGAACAACACTTATATGAGATACCTTGTTGTCTCTTATGTTGAGAACCGTTAGCTTCATCTTTAGAGCAACCTCATGATTTTACCTCAGAATTTGATCTGATAATGCCAGATATTCCACCATAGACTCCAAATAAAATCAGTGTAGCCCTTCTAGAAATGTCCTCTCCAATATATCTGCTTTAGGACACACCAAAAAAATACTTCTCCCAACTCCTCATTACCCCTCATAAACTACAAGGTCTAACGCTATCTTGCTATTATGATTTTGGCTACTATCCAAAAAATAGCATTTCCTCCTAGTTTAATTCTAACTAATGGAATTCTAGTTTGAAATTTTTTTGATGTACTTGCTTTTTTTGATGCCATGTGTTCTAACAAAAATATGCCATTGAGAATGAACTCTATGCCCAACCAGACTTGATTTGAGATAAAATGCAATGTCTGATGCATGCCATGCCATAAAACAAGGGATGTTCCACACAAACATGAATGCATTGAAAATTATAGTGCCTAGCCTATCTATGTAATCCCGTGTGTCATGCAAAATGCAAACACAATTCCTTGATTAGACTAAATCCTTAACCTCACCTCTCATCACTCAACAAGACAAATGTTATACTCCACTCCACCCACCCAAAATTTCACAGTCACTCAATAAAATAATGGTCCTCATCACAATGTTGATAAAGGAAAATAACCAATCTCACAACTGACATCATCCTACACAACCCTCAAACTATACAATAGAGAGAAGGTGGTCGTCTTAATAAAATTGTACTTGAACACCTAATTAGCTAATGCAATACTATAGTAGAAGAAAAAACAAAGTGAAGTTAGCAGTATTGGTAATGTCAGAGCTCTTGAGACACTAATCGCGAGGAGAGAAACCATTTCGAAGTACACCCTACAAACCATGAGGGTAGTTGAAAGCTCTTTTAAAAGACAAATGCATGGCTCACCTTAGGTGTAGATGGGCTTGGTAGCATAACATGATCAAGTGCAAAGTGGTGAGTTCTTGATAACCTCTCTTCAAGGAAATGTACAATGAGACTCACTATATTGAAAGGGAAACCATGTGCTTAGACTACTCAATCATATCCTCTTGCTTTCGACATAAGACAAGCTACGCTCAACCTATTAGATTTGAGTCATATAGTTTCTCTTTTACTTATAGGTTTGAAGTGCTCGGAAACTTTTAATGTATCATATCATAAATTGAAGATGCATGTAGAAATGATAATGCAAGAAAATGGTTCATTCGTTATAGCTTTCAATGTCTTCTTATAGAGTTGTACATGGCATTTCAAAAAATTGTTGGAGTTTCATGCATTTTTTTTTTCTTTTATCTTTAAGGGATTTTATTCTTGAATAAAGAATGCCAACATCATATAATAATGGCTCTTGCATGAGGCTAGTTGCAAGAAAGAAAGTCCAAAAAGCTTGTCAAGTGACCATGACGTTTATGTTGCAGTAGGCTTTCCCAACCAAAATTGAAGTTGTCAAATTTGCAAGGAATGGCTAGAATGGTATTCTTTGTAGCTAGTATGATGGGGTGTTCATGAATTGTGAGTTGATGGTATATAGGATCCAAAAGAAAGAATTCATGAACCCACGATGAGTGAGATGAGTGGATAGATATTTGAATGGAAGTTGGAAAAATGATCGTTTTGAAGCTTGTTTGGGATTTCATGTGGATATGTTAGACCTCTGTAGTTTTGAAAGCATGAGAAAACAAAGTATCCAATACTATATTCTACACAAACTAAGGACTTAGAGATCGTGAGGAGTTCAAGGAAGATCTTTCCCTAGTAGTCCCATGTCATCCTTTCTAGTGCCCTTGCTACTACTAAGGAGTGTTGAGATTGACTTTAGTGATTTTGTCAGACAAGTTTCACTTAGATATGGCCAAATTCTTTCTTGAGTTCCATAAAATTAAAGAGGAATACCCACAAAGGTTTTGGAGAAATTAGAGTTGAGTTGTCTTATAAAATCCATGAGTGACTACTATGACAAGTTGTAATAAGATTTTGCATAGAGAGGTTCTTCACTTGATTGAGAACTATGACTGAATATTGAGTTCACATACACCCTCACAAGAGCTAGAGTAAGTACCTCAATTATAAGTGCCTCTACATCATTAGAGAAAGGTTGTTACAAAGAGGGAAGTGCAAAGGTTAATAAGGATGAGCATAGTGATGACGCTTTGAATGTTAGCTCTTGTCCTATGAGTACGGATGATTCAAGATGGTTTGAGAATAGTGTGAAAAGTGATCTTGAAGACCTAAGTGATGAGAATGAGTCCATTGACATTAAAATGGATCATGTGGGTGGAAAGGATGAGCTCTCAATGTCCAAGCATAAGAAATAAGTGAGAAGAAAGATGGAGAAAAGGGTACTCATAGTAGTGAGGGAAATTAATAGAGAATCAACATTAGAGCTTTAAATAATGACCTAAGTTTAGGTGCCAATATTGAAGTGAAAAAGGAAAAGTATGCAACTCAAAACCCTAGAGGAAGGACACCCGTATGGACATAAGAATGAGAGGACCAAAAGTAAGAGGATTTGAGCTCAAAGTTATTGCCCAATGAGAGTGATTTTGAAGTGAGAAAGTTGGAAATGGAACTTCTCAGTGTAGAAGCTAGTCTTGAGAGTGCTAGAATAACTCATGATCAATCTTTGAGTATATTCTTGGATGAAGTTAAGTTATTGGAGTCCAGTTTGAATAGTGAGGTGTTTGAGAGTGGTTTAATCAATGATGAGAGTCTTGGAAAAACTTTGATTGATTATGTGAGTGATTGTGGGGACAAAGATGAGTTAAGATTGAGTGCATCATTCTTAGCACGACCCAAGGAGAATGAGGTTGAGGAAGAGGGCATTAAATGTGGCAATAAGAATGGTGAAAAAATAAATGGTATTGAGAATCTCATTAAAGTTTGTGGATTTGAGTGTCATGATGTGCATCCTCTGCAAAGTTTTGATAGTGGAGGAAAGGGAGAGAGAGTTTTCTCTGTAAGAGGACCGTGGGTGATGTTTGGAATAAAGCATAAGGAAGACCCAATTCCCTTAAAGAGTGAGACAAGTCTTTTGTTTTTGTTGAAAAAGGTTGGGACTTTGAAAGATGGGTAGACCATTGGGATGAGAGAGAAAGAAAGCAAGAGATAACAAAATGAATGGGTTTGTTAACCCAAATTTTTGTAATTTAGATGCCACCTCTCTAAGCATCAAGAAGGTGCAAGAGACTAAGAGAATCTCTTGTGAAAATAAGTTAGGGACCCACACAAGAGTATAAAGCTCACAAAAATGATATTTAGGGTTAAAATTTTGTGTGCAAGGAAAAGACTTGGAAAGGGAGTTTGTGAATACCATTTACAAGAACCAAGAGAGGTGGAGTTTGGAAAAGCCATAGATAGAGGAGTTCCACTCGAGTTTGTTGCCTTATGAGAAGAATTTTGATAGTGACTTAGATTTATCATTTCCAAAGGTTAGAAAACTTTCCCAAAGTCACACATACATTCTACAGAACACTTACAGAAGGTCTACATAACAGTCACAGTACAACACCAGAACAGCTACAGTACAGTTACAGTACAGAGACAGAGCAGAGACAGAGGCTCTATAGAGGGTCTACAGAAGGTAATCAAAACCTTATAACTCATAATCAAACCATTCCAAACCCTCAAAAACTATTCAATAGCTTTCAAAAGATCTCAATCTTCATCAATCATCAATCCATGCTTCATACAGAAGACAATCAGAACAAAACAGAAGCTATACAGAACCAATCAGAACCTATCAGAATATCACAGAACCTCATATCTCCACTGAGAATCATCATGAACTTCTAAACATAATCAATATCATCCAAAAAACTCTCAAATACTCCCCTTACAATCATACATCACTCTAGATCCATCAAAAATCAATCATTCAGACCTCAAAAACAACAAAAATCAGTCAAAAATTCAGTCTTTTTCCACTCTCAACACACTTCTAACTCGCCCACCACAACCATCTCCTTTTCCTCCTTTGCTGTCTCCATCTAGAAAAGAAGTTGGTTGACATAATCATTATAATTTGTAGTTGACGGCAGTGCTTTAGGGATAAGCGTTGTGGATGCTTCTACCTTCTGTCTCTTAAGATATTGTCTTGACTCTGCATCCATAGCTACCAGTCACTAGGGTTCCTCTACTTGTATGTTGAACTATCTCTTCATTTACCAGAAACTACACACAAGCCATAAGATTACTAGCATCTATTGTAGTTGAAGAGCTTTGAGTGGTAGGCACTGGGACAGATGGAATAGGGTCAATCAAACCCTTGCCCTTGCCCTTCTATTACTAGGGGTGGCATAATTTGTGCCACTTTGGAACTTTTCCTTGGGCCTTCTTCTTTGTGCGGGCAGGTTCATGACAACCAACTCCTCCTCTTTGGAGGGTTGCTCCACTGACATGGAGAAGGATATGGCTATGTACTCTTCTTCTCTCCTTCTAAGCTCCTCCGTCTCTTCATGTGCCTTCCTCTTTCTCTCTTCTTATGCCCTCTTGGATTCCCTTTGGGCCTTGAGGTAGTCTGCTACTTTTTTCTTCCTTCTCTTTTCTTCCATCTTCCTTTGGGGGGTTTTCTTCTTGGCCCCTCAATGGCTAGACTATGTTTTGTGCTCTCCTTCTTTGTCTCACTAACGGTTCTCTCATTGGACTATTCGTGCTCTTGATGGGGAGGTGATATGTTTGGTGTCTCATCAACTCCTTTGTCGCCTTGCACTTCTCCCAATGCCTCCCTGATATGGCCATCAAGACCCCATCAAATCTAATAGCTGAGGCCTTAGATGACGACTTCTTTTTTTACATTGGAGGTCGGGGACTCTTCACTTGCAGGTCTTCCACCTGTAGCTATTGCCTTTGTTAAAGTCTCCATTTTATTCTTCATGAAGTTGTTCAAGTTAACTTTATCAAAATAATTGGCAACAATGCTTTACAGCATCAGTACATTGATCCTACTCATCAATACGTTGTACCTTTGAGTGAAAAATAAGGCATATGCCATTTTGGCTTGTAGCTAGACTTTTGGGTTGGCGATATGAGGTAAGTTGATGCCATCATTAGTCTCGATCGGATCTTTGTCCATTCCCAACATGTTGTACATGTCCCTTTTTGGCCTTTTTACAACTTTGTTGGAGAGGTCCAATGCCCTCTCCACTAGTAATCTTAATTTCTACTTAGGGGGTTGGCCTCTCCTTGCCACATAGTCACAATGCCACCGTTCCTATTGAAAGTACAGAGGAAATCCATGCACTTTTCATATTCCATGGCTTGCCCAACTTTCTTTAGGTACTTTTGCAAATTGCATTGATTCACAATTTGCTTTATGGCCCGCTCTTCCATGATTACATCTTCCAATTTTAGGATTTTCCTGGACTAGAATTGGTTGTAGGCTCTCATCTCTACTTAGAGGCCATACTTTGCTTGCTCTTCCTTTGAGAATGGAAACTTCCTGGTTTTCTCCTATCCTACCATTGTAGGTGCATTCATGAAGCCACGGCTCACCATTAGTGTTCTACAGATAATTCTTTTTGCAAAAAGACATGTAGGAAATGGCAAAATGCTTATGGAAATTTGAAATGCTTAAGTACAGAAAGGGGAATTCTCTTTAAACAGTCTATGCATTCCTTTAATAAATATGATACTTCCTCAATCATAAATTGATTTTTATCCATTCTTTTTCGCTTTTGGACCATGATTCAGGGTTAGGGTTTGTTTTTTTGTTCCACATCTTATCGTCTCCTCCCTTGGGAAGGAGAAGAATCCTTCCTAGGATTAGAGGTTAAGGGTTAAGGCCACTCACCACATGCTCACGATGTTTTACTTTTGCATGAGCCAAGCATAGAAGTTCAAGTTGTACCCATGTGAGCATACTAGTGTACATCGACAGGTCAGATGCTTACATGGGTGAGCTAAGTGAGGACATCCATTAGGAAGTTAGTGGAGTCTATTTGGCTAGCAATATGTAACTTCTCCTCCATCAACATGTGATCTAAATAGGTGTGGGTCATGATGTGCTCTTCAAGGGGTCCATTGCGAATGGTTGTCAACACCCTATAAGAGATTGGAGCTACATAAGTTGGGTTATACTCCAAGGTTTTGATGGCACATCTCTACACAATGTTTGTCATAATTTGGTAGCCCTATAGCTCCCATTGAAGTCTAATAGCATATGATTTTCACAGAAAAAAGGAGACATTGAGACATCAAGTTGTTGAATCAACTCTTCAATCTCCTAGTCTGTGGTAGAGACTATGCTTGTGTCATATGAGGTGATGAGTCATTGTTTATGCACTTCCTCGTAGGAAATCTTGGTGACAATCAACTCCTTAGCTACCTGGGGAGCCTTAACAAATAGGAATTCCGATTCTTCCCAAGAGCAAGGGAGCGTACATACGTCCATGTCCGAAGGATCTTCTAAAAGGCCTAGGTGTAGTCGATCATAGCTTTTAGCAAGTGTAGTAAATGTAGCATCCAAGTGTCGAAGGAAAGTAACCAAGTCATTCCCCATATTTTCAGCTATGTCCGAGGCCAAGGTAAGAATCAATCATCACTCATAAGAGGGTTTTAGGCCTATAGGAGGTTGAGGTTTGACTGTGCTAAACATGCCTGCAGTTAAGGTTGGCAATTTTGACTTCTTTTGAGGGAGTGCTGCAGCCACTTGTGCATTAAGCATGGGTTGTGATATAGATGTTGTGCTGCTAGATGCTTATGAGGCCCTAGGGGCACTAGTAGTGCTAGGCTGAGGTGGTTTGGAGGCATCGATGTGAAATTTTATTTGATAGACTAGTTGAAGCTCTTCAAGCGTAGTGCGTTTGGGCTCGTCTTTGCAGCTTGAGTTGTTTAGGGTTTTAGCTTCCAAGCTATCATGCGCACTTGTGTGGGAAAGCTCGAGGGTTGTGCTTGAGTAGTGTGCTTGGCAGTCTTGGCTTTGGATACCCATTTCTAGGTATTGCCCTCATAACAGCCTTGCGCTTGCAATAAAGTCTTGGGGACCCAGCGTAGCTTGATTGTTCGTCGATGCCAATAGTTTCTTCTCTGTTTTCTAAGTTTCGAGGATAAATTCTTAACCTTGTGAGGCTATGTTTGGTTGCTTCTTGGTGGCAGTCCTTGATGGTTAGGTACCCATTTAAACTTGGGTTCATGGGCTTTGGCCTTCGTCTCCGCGGTTTGTTGGCATTGAGGCTTGGTGAGTTGTGACAAGTCACGACCCCTCTCCCTAGACGTGGGGATGGATTCCTCTATTGGTGGCTTTATGGGCTTTGATGGAGCCACATTGCCCTTGTTGAAAGCTCTCACGATGTATACATTGCCGATGGCAAGATGAATACACTGTGACTCATAGTTGATGCTGCAATGGGCTTGTTTTTTTAAAGGCACATTCCTAGCAGCGATTCCTTATGGATCCTTTTGTGTTCAATAACACATAAAAGATTATGGGTATGCTCTTAGAATCAATAGAGGCTACAACTTTTCACTTTCCCAAAAGTGTATATGATTGGCCCCGAAAGGGCTACGTTTAGCGCTCGTGGGCCCACTGTAGTTGTGGTCGATTGATTTGAGCCCAATGATGGTGAGTTAAGATATTAACATCGACTCCTTCATCAATCAATGCACAGAAAGTATTTGTTCATTGGGTGATGATTGTTATATGAAGGCAAGCAAGTTCCACTGCTACTTCATCCTCACCTTCTATTTTCGTAATTGTGGAAACTTGGATTTTCATAGGGGACTCTAGCATGGGAGGCTTATGTAGTGGATGTGTGAGGGGGTAGTACTTCTTTATGTAGATACCATTGAAGAAGCCTACACCCTCTCCATTGAGGGTCTTGAGCTCCACATTGTTGGTTAGGATAATGGTATGAACTCCAAAAGGCCCTAAACTTCATCTTCTACTTGTGGCCTTTGATTGATTATAACAGTACGAGGTCACCGCGATCAAAGTCTTGCTGCTTGACATGCTTGTCAAACTAGCTCTCACATCATGCCTTTTTGCAAATCAGTGCATGGGTAGTTAGAAGTCGAGTCTCCGATGTAGGAATTCTAACTCAACTAGGCATTTTGTGCATGCCTCCTTCCCATCCATTGCTCTTGAATGGCTACTATCAGGCTAGGGACAAGGCTAGGGACAAAGAATGCCACTAGTAAAATGGCTTCAGTTCCATAGGTCAACATAATGAGACTCTATTGTACAACCATTTTATAGGCTGCTCCATAGGCCCTTAAGGCTGCCATCAGCTTGTTGTCCAGTTGCTACGCAACACAGAGACTACCTTGGTAAGGACATTCACTAAGATCTTATTTGTAGATTTTTCCTGGTTGTTTGTGTTGAGATATTTGCAATCACACCTACTTCAGTCCCTTTGTGAGAAGCAATGAGGGCTTAGGACTAGAATCCCATATGCAACAGTAGGAGAAAGTACCACCACTCAAATCCTATAAAGCATTGTACTTGCACTCTTTTTATAAGCAATGATAGTACTCTTTTCTTTCCAATAAAGAGTCATGTCACTGTCAATACACAAGATTGTGTTTATGAGTCCAAGTCTCAATCTTGGAACCTAATTCACTTGTGTAACAATTTGTCCTTGTCAGGGTCAATGTCTTCATGCGTTTCCTTTTTCTCTTTCAACCTCCACAGCTCCTGCATATGCCATGTGTATGTCCTGCAGGCCATAGACAGAGGTTATGGCAGCAACTAACCGCAGTGACAATGCTGAGCTCCAGGTCAAACATGGCGCTACTCCTCCACCTTCATTATACTCCCATCTAGCTCAGCTTGATCTCAGCCCAGCTCAAGACAAGTCCAAGACCTCATCTCCCACTCCTTTTTCTCCACTTGACCTTGAGGCAGCCATAGCCAATAGTACCTTGCCTGCTCGAAGCTCTCATAACTTCCTCTATTGGCCAAATCTTACCAAGCTTCCTTCTAGACAAGTGTTCCCCCGCTACTAATGGTTCTCTGTATCACATAAGATCCTGACATTGTCCTACCTGGAGCTCAGCATTGTCACTTTTGTCAGTTTTTGCTACCATAACCTTAGTCTGTGGCCTGCAAGACATACCCACCTTGGAGGAGGAAAAATTCATAGATAATGATATTTATAAATAGGCCTTGAACACACGTGATGCACAGGATATACATATAGTAACTTCCCTGAGTGATGGTCGCTTGCAACTACCTAATGCTCCTTGGGTTATCTCCATTAAAAAAGAGCACATTGTGAAGCAAATTATCAGGTCTATCCAATCCCAATGGGTATGATACATTCCTTTAGATCCGCTTTTTCTAAAGATGACAAACTATCACGGATAAAATCCCATGATTAGCATAAGATATGTCAGGTTTATACTGGTCTTGATTGTAAGTGGCCTACGTATTTTGCTATTTAGTATCTAGTTAGTGTTTATGATGCGTCTTCATTTGTGGCCATTTGTACTACCGATCACGATCGCGAGATGCCTGACTCCAAAAATAAGTAGGACAATTTACAAGTTTTTGAATTTAGTGCAATGGATCTCATAAAAAGAGATTAAGAAATCCTCTATTGAATCCACAAGGTGGGGAGTAGTAGAGATGGTTTGTCTCTTTAAGAAGTACATGCCCACCAACATGCTCACGATACAAACGCACCTCCTGGTACATCTTGTAGATGAAGTGGAGATTGTGAGACTTGTCCATATATGATGGATATTCTTTTTGGAATGCTTTATGAAAACCTTGGAAGGCTTTCTTCGACACCAAGCTCGGCCAGAAGGTTGTGGCTAGTGTTAGAGGTATTAGTACATATTTCACAATAACTACCAATGTGGATTCAGACAACAGTATGCTATGGCCATCGCTAAAGGATGATGATACACTGATTAGAAATGGGGTAGAAGAAAGGATGGATGTGTAATGGAGGAGAAAGTGAATCGTTCCACTGGTTTGGAGACTCGATATGCAAAGAGATATGGTCTCACTATATTGATCAATAGATTGTATGCATGTGGCAGCTCAGTAAGTCAATCATATTTCTTATCCGTAGTTATTATTTTTTTAAAATGCATTATGTATGGTGGACTAATGTGTAGTTGTTCATTTTACAGTCTATTCAATGTTCCTTTGCATCGAGATGTAGCTTTCGAATGGCAAGGATCTATAGCTTGTGCTTGGATTCGTGGAGCACACATCCTCTTCTTTTTGGTTATGTGATTTATGCATGCATCTTCTATGTACTATTATGCACTATATTGGTTTCATCCATTGTACTTATTCTATTAGCATCACTATTAGCATCATAACTTTACTACACGTGTTGCTATTAGCATCGCAATACATGTGGAAAACGGTCACTATATGCGTCAGTATTTGTGTCGCAAAACCGACAAAAATTGTGGCACAAAAACCAATGCCATATAGTGAAAATTTTATGGAGATGTTGATACCGACACATTTAGTCACAACATGGGCAATTTTTTAAATGAACATTTTTGTCGCTTTGAACGTCAGTATGAGGCTTGTATCTTGTAGTGTCCTTTCAACTTGCCGAGTGACCAAGTGAAGACGTATATGTAATCTCATAGGTGAGCAATGAGACTCGCTTCTTCCTCCTCACTCAAGTCATCTCGACCATAAAGGCAGGTTGGGGCATTTGCCCTTCCTTAGCCAAATCAACCTCTTTCATTGTGATAGGTCCTTCTATAGGTTCACTTGCTTACCCTTGTCTTTTGGTCCCTAGCAAGATCACTATCCTATCACCTCTCTTAAAATTTGTGAATCATTTCAATAAGTCTTGCGATTTTTTTTGTTCTCTAGCTTTCGACTCCCTAGGCTATCTCTTCCTTCTGTCCTTCAACCTTTAGTGCCTTAGGTGGAGTGATAGGTCTCCCTTGGTGCATTTTGTATTAGGAGGTCGAGATATCTCAAGGTTGCTATTTAAGCTCACTTCTAATTCAAAATCAAACTCTCCATTGTCAGTGCTAGAAGAATGAGTCTCTCTTGGTGTGGTTGTGGCTCTAACAGTGATTCCGTTCTCAATAGACACACGGCAAGTGGCTAAACTAGCCCTCCTCGCTTATAGTCTATCACCCTTAAATGGTCTAGCAAAGTGTGATCACATTTGATTTTGAGAACTTCTCTTTCAATTCTAAATGTATTGGCACTCTCTGCGGCTTTAAGTCTACTCTAATCTACCCAACCTGTGTTGTATTCTATTGTGTCGGTCTCCTCTTTGCTATCTTGGTTCATAGAATAGTAGTCTTCATATTCATCATCTGAAGTGTCATCATCCAACTGCTTGTCATCTCCTAAGCCTTGATGCTCCATCAGACAGTGTCGTGGTGCTCTCAGTTTTAAGTGTGACCTTTGCTTCCATTCTCTTCTTCCTTCACATACGGATCTTCTTTCCTATTGAGGATATGTCTATGTTGCTAGCTCCTGGCAGTGACATGCCAGCTCGCTTCATCTATGCTTGGGTCATAACATGCAATAGAATTGGTGTAGCCTCTTTCTCAAGTGTTTCAACTCCAAAGAACACCAATGGTACTGACAACATGATCACCGAGCTAGAGGATGGTTTTCATCTAAGCAACTGGCAAATAGGTGGGTGATTCCACACTCTACACATGTGAGGTCAGCCTTTTCTCAGTTGGCTTTCTCCCTCTTGGGGCAATGTGAGAAAATGTGCCCTAGGTGACTGCAAGTCCCGGATCTTGGGTCTGTCCTCCTTCCTAGGCTCCTACCTCTACCTTTGTATAACACTATCATCAGCACTAGTCGATAGTCTATAAGGATCAAATTTCCCCTCTTCATCGTATGAGATATAAGGGTTCACATATGCCTCTTTGTCATTTGACTCCTCCACATAGTGGACTGGAGCATCTCTTTGGTGGGTGGGTTACAAAAGTTCTGGGTGGCCTATGTATGTCTGTGGGGTTCACTTCCATCCCTAGGGATGGCTGGTTTTCATGTCATTAGGTGCCGGAAGAGCCAATGGGACCCCCTCCCAAAGAAATTTGGTATGGCTAGCTGTAAGGTTGCGAGTATGAAAGTCTATAGTACATGGCATCATGATAAAATCTATTGCAATTTTGGCACAAGGTTGTGACCAAGGGTCTTGACACACTACTGGGGGGCCGTTTCCGCCACAATGCACACATTGAACATACAGGCGTGTAGGTCTCCTTATCATTTCTTGCAGTCTAGCTAGCTCCCTTTCATTTATGCCAGATCTTGACTTTGATCAGCGCTTTTGTCTTTATCTTGGACGCTTGGGACTGACTGTTCACTAGATGTTGTGGCCCTTTCTAAAGATCTAGGTTAGCTTTGTCCCAAGTAGATCTCTTAGAACTTCTCTCCTTGAGCTAGTCGTCCACTTGTATGGCCTCTTCAAAGACCCTAGCTAGTGCATCTCTCTGCAGGCTTGAGTTTCTTTGCCAATGCCTTGTAGAGTTCCTCACTTCATATTCCGTTTGATAAAGATTGTGGAATGCTCTCTCGGTGGGTCATTCATTAGTTGGGATCCTCTTATAGAGACTCCACGATTGGGTAACATAGTCCCAAATGTCCTCATTGTCCTTCTTCTTGACATTCATCAGCTCTGCCGCGCTGATGAACTATGATTATCAGAGTACCCAACCTCAAGCTTCTTTGCAATTGCAAGGATATTTAATTGACTCTTAAAGCCCTAGGTGACTCCTAATATTTCAAGCAATGAGGTTGCTAAGGTTGCTGTGCTCCACTCTACTCATGTATTGTCAATGAGCCGCTTTCTAAGAAGCTTACTCTCAGTGTTAAGTCTCCCTCTAGAGTGCACACGCACACACACACACACACACACACACACACACACACATCTCTCTCTCTCTCTCTCTCTCTCTCTCTCTCTCTCTCTCTCTCTCTCTCTCTATGCTAGGCCTTATTCCATTCCTATTCGTTAGAGCTAACATGCGCTGGGACTTCTTGTATCTCTATGTCCTACTGCAATTTCCTAGCGTGTTGCTTGTGGTTGTAGGCTACAATGCTCTGCAGCACCTTAGGTGCTAATTTTCTCTCCTCCTTGATGTCTATGATGATTTCCTATAATGGCCTACCATGGTAGTCTATACCGGTTTGGAGATTGTATTTACTCACCATTTCTTGGATTTCAATTGGGAAATCCCCCAAGTCAAGCTCATCGCTTCTGTGAGTCACATTGGTTCTTGCCATGTTTGTGGCCTCTTACTCCACCAAGTTGTTTTTGTGGTTGATTGAGTCAGGCAATGTTACGTCTCCAATGGTGGCGATCCTTCTATGCGTCTAGATTTTCTATTCGATCTCTCTCACTTGGTCCTACAAATTAGGATTCTTAATAGCCCATCTAAGTCTGAGAGTCATCTCCTATTGGTGGGTTCATTTTTGTTTAGTATGTTTGGGTGTGTTTCTTTCTTTATTACAAGCAACCCTCAACTTATGTATACTACGAGCGTGCGAAGTGTTTTTTAAAGTGTACTGTGTAAAATTAGGCTTTCATTTTTTTAAGTGTACTTCAACTGTTGAAAATAGTGTGGGGTGTGAATGCAGGATTACAGATGCAACTCTCTCACTCTCTTGTACATTCTCAGCCATTTTTCGGCTAGGCATGCCTCTAGGCTTAGCTTCTTGCCCCTCTTAGGGGTCTCTAGGGTCTCTACTTCATCTTTTAGATTGGTGGTCAAATCATAATTTGGGCCTATGGGTTGATTTGTGACTCTATGCAGGTTGGATAGCTAATGAGTCAGCTAGCGTTGCTTCTAGGTCTATAGGTCCCACTATGTGTATTCAGGAGGCTCCACGAGCCATCTGATGCATCTAGAAGGCTATCGAAAGGTTTCGTGTTATAGATGGTGCCTTGTTTCACCCGGGATACGCTAGATTGATCAATTTTCACCATCAACCTTTCGTCTAATTTGAGGGGGTACAATTCTCAGTGTGTTCGATTCCTAGAATAAGACATCCAAGAGTGGGTGATCCGATTTTGGGCATCCGATTTTCATGAGTCTGAGTGTTTGATGGCCGATAGTCTGAATTAGATGAGCCATCACTACAAGGGGGTGGGTTAATGATGTTGACGGGCATCGCATACGCGAGGCAGTTAAGGATGCAATCCGCGACATTTTTGCATTGCTTATATGATATATTATGCATCGCATATGCAATAGTGAGCGTCGTTTAAGTGATTAAAAAAAGGCGTTGCTTAAGTGATGCTCTAGAATGTTTTTTTTAAAAATGTACGTAGCACTCGTCACTCCCTCTCACTCACACAAATACCTGCTCACACACACACACACACACACACACATATTTGGTCTCTCTTTCTCTTCTACGCACACACACTTGCTCTCTCTCTCTCTCTCTCTCTCTCTCACATACTTGCTCTCTCACTCTCTCTCACCCTTACGCACACATACACTTATTCTCTCACTCTCTCTATCTCTCACTTACACACACACACACACACACACACACACACACACACACACACTCTCTCTCTCTCTCTCTCTCTCTCTCTCTCTCTCTCTCTCTCTCTCTCTCTCTCTCTCTCTCTCTCTCTGTGTCATGTGCACGCAAACAGAACATTGAGTATAAATTGAATGCTTGTTTGCATAAATAAAGATCAAGTATTGACACATGTAATAAATTGAACTATTAAAAAATACTTGAAAAAATATCTAAAAGTAATAGAATGGATACTCACAAAAGGGTGTGCCAGAGAAAGCCTCGGGCTT
Source organism: Lygodium microphyllum (assembly GCF_053477565.2). Lineage (NCBI taxonomy): Eukaryota > Viridiplantae > Streptophyta > Polypodiopsida > Schizaeales > Lygodiaceae > Lygodium > Lygodium microphyllum. The sequence continues at coordinate 97,175,129 of NC_141144.1, read as the reverse complement.
TGTACCCCTCAGAAGTCATTTGAATCTCTATTGCTGCCGTCAGGGGATGACCATAATCTTTGGTCTGTTCAAAAATAGATCCAAAACTAGATTATTTTGGTTATTTTTCTTTATTCTATGCTTCTAGTTACATAAACAATAAAAACCTATGGCATGTACTTACAAAAGTAGCAACAAAACCATCTCTCCCCATGGGACCCAGGTGAGACGTATGTCTGCTCGAGACTCTGGCCGACGTTGCTACCTCCTGTATTAGTTCATTGAAATCAAAGGACAAATTATATTATATAATTTTAACTCTATAGGAATTTTGAAGTAAAAATACTTCAATAAAGCGATTAAAAAATGTGCTCTCTATTGTAGAAATGTCACTCATAAATGGTACTCCCGATGAAAGCACGTCTACAACTCCTCGAGAAATCTAGCAGGCCTCTTGTTGTTGGGATCATGTGCATACCTCTTGGTTGTGTTTAAAAAAAGAGTGTCAATATACTATTTTTATTTTATATTTCTCACACTAACACACAATCTCTATTTGTGAGTCAATGAATAAAAAAGATAAGCAGCAAGTTTAATCCCTTTTATTTCTATTTATGCAAATTTAGATTCCTCTTGTATACCATCACCTTCACATTACAATCGTGGTGGTTGTGCGGCATTCGTAATTCCAGAGAGTGCTCCTTCACGTGAATCAATGTCTTCATCTTATTATGAGGAGGAGCGAATTCTATGTTGGTGTGATAGATGTCAAGGCTCGTATCGGAGGCCATGATGCGAGTGTCGTTCCCATGAGTCAGAATATAGTGTTTTTGTTCATGCACCAGTGCCAACACAACAACATCGGCCAATGGTTAGTGTTCTTTACATCCTATTTACATTATTTTGATTTTTTTGAAGGTACATATTAGTAATCATCACATTATACATGTAGGGATATGCAACTTCATTGATGGTGAAGATGACATCTATGGCTGAGATGCTCAACATTCTTGTACACGGCTTGGTTAGGCAATCCAACAGATGCACTCTAGCTTGATATCTTGTGACGACATCCCCTACCTCTTTGCCTTAAGAGCAAGACATCTTGCAATTATGCATTGCCTAGTCATCTACGATCTCTTGTGTAGGCGTACAATCATAGGCTCTATGGAGGATGGCAAGGAGGATCACTTCCTAGAGATGGAGAGACTTTTAGCTTTTGCGACACTCGGTACATGATAACTCCTTCTAGTATTCCAGATGGAGGACGTGGCCTCTTCATTGTATAAGACCTACAAGTTCCACCCAGTTCAGAGGTGACACTTATGTGCTTTTGCGGACCCATATAGGGATGGAGTCCATGGCACCAACTAGTGTGGTATAATTTGAGCATGAGCACTTATGCTATGTGTCTCAATGCATCCTCTCTTTTAGATAGAGGCATCACTCATGATCAAGGATAGATACTTTATGTAGATGGGAGACCATACACACAAGGAAGCATAGTAGGTCTAATTAATAGCAGTCGAGGAAGAAGCGCAAGAACTAGTTGCACATTTATGGAATGTGAAATTGGTCATGAACTAGGATACATGAGTAGAGATGTTCCAAGATATATTCTTGTCAATGCCATTAGAGCATTGCGTGCTGGTGATGAATTTCTAGCAAACAATGGTGTTCGTAGACTTGCAAGAGCATCTCCACCTTTGGATTGAAGTTTAGATGATTTACTTCTCTTAGGATGGTCCTTTTCCTTGGATCATCCCTTTCTATATATACTCGTTCCCTAAGATGCATGAATACAACATCACTTTTCCTTGGATGCAAAAGCTAGTCTATCAAGCATGAGCACTTTGTTGTATTCAATTTTTTCTAAAGTAATATAATCAGCTACACTTTATTTGCAAAAAAAAAGTATACTCGTTTAACTCTCTATATATGGAAGCATGAATTGTGTTCTTTGTTTTTTCCAGCTTCCTCAATCTTTACATGTATATTTGATAATAACGAGATCCTTGTTTAATTAGATTGTCTCCTTAATGATGAATATAGAGAATGATGTGAAAGGTTCCAACTTATGATATAGAGAATTATGTGCGTCTACCCTCTCATGGCACCTCTCGAATGCCAAATGAGTACATGCGATCCTTCACAAGATTGATCCGAAAAGTTATGACAATTTGAAGAAACTTTATGACATTGATTTTGGAAAAGCGCATGAAGACTTCAACAACGATGATGGCATAGATGAGTTTATTAATAATTGGTATGAAGAAGGTGAAGTAGGTGAGAATGAAAGCTTTCTTAGAGCTGAAGCACTTCAGCAAATCTAGGATGGCTCAAAATTGTCATGATTAAGTTCAACTTTACTTATCTTGAACCTTCAAACTCGTTATGCTTGGAGTAACACATCCATTTCAACACTATTAAAGTAAGCTACTTTTCTCATGTAAATGTTGAGTGCGTTATTATAAAGAAAAATCTAAGAGTTATGTGTGCTTGCAATGCTGCAGGCTACTGTCACAAAAGTTTTTACCTATAAACAATGTCCGTCCTATGTTAAGAGATGAGGCAAAGAAGATGATCGCCAAGCTTGGATTGGACTACAACACAATTCATACATGTCCCAAAAATTGTATTTTATACAGAGGTGAATACGATAATGAGGAGAGATGCCCAAAATGTGAAACATCACGTTACAAAGATGCAAGTGGAAAGATTCCTCGCAAGGTGCTTCAACATTTTCCATTGGCTCTTGGTATACAACATATATGTCGGACCCCAAAGTTAGCAAGACTTATGGATTGGGGAGCAAAGAACGTAAGTATAGATGGGATTATGTGAATTCCCTCAATCTGTCTTGCCTTCAAGCATATCAATGCAAAGTGGCCAGAATTTGAACAAGAGTTGTGACACATTAAGAAGGATGTTGGATTGGATGGTGTGAATCCTTTCTCCATGTGTTCAAGTAAATGGTCCACTTGGCCAGTAGTTCTTGTGAACTACAACTTGTCACCATTTATTTGTTTTAAGAAAGAACACCTAATTTCTCCCTCATAATCTGAGGAAAACATCAATTCAAAGACCTTAACGTTTATTTGGCTCCTCTTATTGATGATCTCCTAGAGCTATGGAGAGGCATCGATGTGCTTGATGTGTCAAAACAAGATGACAAAAAAAGGTTTCAAGTTCATGGAATTCTAGCATGGACTATACACGACTTTCCTGGCTATGGATTTTGTTTAGGTATTCGATTGTGATTTCAGTTGCACATGCAGAAGTATTTTCATTTCAATTTAATATTTCATGCTCATGCTAAATGTTTTACTGATGATGTCTATAGATTGGTACAAAAAGTGGATGGAAGGACCTATCATCAATCCACAGTCAGAGCTTGCAAGAAATGAAGACGATGAATGCAGTTGAGGACAAAGTTCTCTAGCTCTCTCTATCTCTATATGGTTTTGTCTAGAGTATTGGAAGGATATGAAGATTTTTCATCTTCTTGATCCTATGCATATATTTAAAAATTTAGGACACTCTTTATGGAGACATCTCATAGGTTTCAAGGACATGGAGCAAGCTAGAAACGACTTAAAGGAGAAAAATTGCAAGCGTGCTCTATGGCCTCAAGTCAATGAAGAGATAGGAAGAAAGAGTATGCACATGCACCATGGGTGTTAACCCCCACAGATATTTCAATGATCAATCAGTAAATATGGTCTATTCAAAAACCCATAGGATATATTGAATCAATGTAAAACATATTTATTGTGGATGAGTGAGTCTTTCCAACTTGAAAACACATGATTGACATAATTTCATCAAGGTAACTCTTACTTTTTTTGGTCCGCATCTCGTTGTTGTCCAATTTTACTTGTTGAAATAGCAAAAAAGGGGCCAGCATTGTGGACTATGCAATGGGCTTGCCAGCATTGTTAATCCTTGAAATTAAGCATTTTGAGATATCTTATAAGACGATTGGTATAGTAGCCAACCATGCTATCCTAAAATTGACTCTAACATGTGTTCAGAGAAAAGAAACATGCACACAACTACACACATTCCCACATTATGAATTTCTAGAGCAAACATCACATATTTATAGTGATGCAGTACGAGATGGCTTAAGCCAACTAGACCAACATGAACCACTGATGTCACTAGATCTCTAGTGAAGGTTTTACATGATGCAGCTTCAGAGGCATTGCCATGTAAGATGGGATCTATAGCAATATATAGGTGTAGTTCCCCTCAAAATGCTTAGTATGATGATGAGTGCAGACAACAGACTAGGACCTACCTACATAGGGATATTACACTAGAGACATGCATAGACAAACATGCAAGGAATATATTTCGTTGTCTTGTGTAGAAAAAGAAGAGAGATTATTTAGTCAAACTAAAGTCAACAGAGATGTATCAACTCTTTTTTAGCAAAGACAACAAGAAGGCATGGAGGAAATCTCATGGGAGACAATCCCCAATTTAGTTCACATCACCTATGGTATGGCATGAACATGCTAGGGCACTCTATGATGTTTCATCACAAGAGCACATACCCTATACATCAAACTCTAGGCCAACACAATGTGGTTTCTTTACATAAAAGATGGTAAGATATGCCATTTGGAGGTTGAAAAATGGGAGAGCACATGATCAAGATGGTCTTGTGGCGGCAAATCATTTTGCACATGCATGTTATGCATTGGCCCCTATCTTTGTGAATCTCTTCAATAGAGCCATATGTGAGGGGTTTCTAGTAAGTTGTTGTGCCCACACAATAGTGCCAATTTTTAAGAGTGGAGATCCATCGGTCACTAACAACTACCATACTATTATGATTGGCCATATGCTAGCAAAGACCTATTGTGGAACATGAATTGAGTTGGTGGGCTGAAACAAAGAAAATACTCTCTATAGGATAAGCTAGCTTCTGTCGAGATACAACACGCTAGACCATATATTCACAATAAGGGCCTTGATTGAGGAGGGATGATCACAGAGACAAAAAATCTATTATTTCTTTGTGTATTTTTGCAAGGCTTTTGATATTGCACCACGTCTAAGACTCATGAAAAGGTTGCGAGCCACTGGGGTCCCAGAGGATATGTAGGTGTGCATATATGCATTGTATGAAACTGTAACATGGAGAGTAGGAGTGCATGGAGGTAGAACATACTCAGTGTCTAGCACCATTCATGTAAAGAAAGACTGTCCCCTCTCTCCTTTGCTCTTTGTACTGTACATTGATGATATTTTTTATTACATACAAAGGTGCGGTGGTATGAGAGCCATGCTAGGGTACTGATATCAATTTTGTTATATGCAAACAATATGGTGCTCATCTCAAATTCACCCAAGGGACTACAATGACATCTAGATTCATTGCATGTGTTCTGTGAATATAAAGGTTTCAAGGTTAATTTTGGAAAGACTAAAATTATGGTCTTTAACACCTCAACACCTTGGGTGACACATTCAGAGCATCACTTTATGTATGATGGACAGCCTATGGAAATGGTTAGACAATATGTATACCTTGGGGTCACTTTCAAAGGGCCACAATTTTCATGGAAGGAAACTTCAGAGGCTAGGCTTTCATGGGTGTATGCACGTTTGGGTATCCTAGAGCGACAGCATGCACACATACAATTTCAAGAGCCTTGTACCAAATTGTGGCTTTTTGACACTTTAGTTTTTCCCACACTACTCTATGGGGCAGCCATTTGGGGTCCAAGCCTTTATCATACTAGAGAGATGCCACTTATGGATTGTGATGGATGGGAAGCATAACATTATGCTGGTTGGGAATGTATGGAAAGACTCTTGGTCATGATGATAGCATGTATGCTCCACGTATGATAAGGAAAAAAGCCTCGGTACCACAAGAGATCGTCCGAGCAGCATTGGGTGCCACACCCATGGTAGTTGAGGCATTATTTCAAGCAATTACTTTCCTCCAGAGGATATGGTAGCTCCCTAAAGATCGATACCTTAGACTAGCCCTATATTCTTCAAGACATCTTGCAACAGAGGGAGATAGAGAGTGTTGGTATGCACATATGAGCACGTGGCTGAACTTACATGGCATGAGTACATATAGATTTCCATCGTTCGATTACAGCCTTGATTGCCCTACTTTGAGCCTCAGTCGTGCAGAGTTGAATAGTGTGATCAGAGCAAATATCACTAAAGTGGAGACTGGAAGGACTTGGTCCAAGCCCCCTTTTCCATTAGACACAAAAAAGGCACAATACCAATGCCACTTCTTGCAACTCTCTCATGATGGTTTCATAGCGAGGCCAAGATACATGGATGCTCAAGTCTCCCATGGACTTCGAGTTGCTATTGGTTAGATCCGCACCTCATCGCATCAGCTGCCTGTCAATTGAGATAAGTCAATGGAGCCATATTGCAACAGCTAATGAGAGGATGAGCCAATTTTGTGGACGGGAGCCAAAAATGTAGGACCACTACATCTGTAGATGTACTGTATACTATGATATCCAAGGCTGCTATCATTGCCTCTTTTAGGAGGGCTTTGGCCCACTAAGATGGGTGATGGACTATGAGGACCGATCTTTTCTTATTGGAGCTCAAATGATGTGGAGTAGTATTGTTACGAGATAGGAGGTGACCCCACCCTCATCCACCCCCCAAAGAGCAATTACAAACTTTTTCAGTGTAGCTAACCCCCTATCTGCTGTCACCACAAACACTACATCTCCTACTGATAGGCGTCATCAAGGGACATCATCAGGCGTCATTAGAGTTGACAGAGCTACAATATTACATAGAGCACAACACCTAGAGTACCTACTCAGTGATATAGGCATATCCATATGCATCACATTCACATCATGATTGCTCATCACATATGTAGATTGGCATGTTGACACAGTCAGAGGTAGCTTCTTGCAAACTCTTGGTGTCTTCCATAGACTGAGGAGGAGATACTTTACACTCTTTTAATTTTTGTAAACCTAGTTTTTTCAACTTTTTTTCAGCTTTTTCAGTTCTCTATACTTCTCATACCTCTCATCCCAATCCACCATGTAGACCTACACATTTATCTCCATCTCTTACTCTCCGATGAGATTTTATGATAACAGTTGTATTGGTTATGGTCTCATAGGCCATTCTAGCCTTTCAAAGATGTTAATAGATCTTATCTTAACTCATCTCATCTCTTCTCTCTCAGTCTCAGTCTCAGTCTCAGTCTCAGTCTCAGTCTCTCAGTCTCTCTCTTTCTCTTTAATTGGTATGTGGTGATGGGTCCTAGGCTATTCGACCATAGTATGTTGCAATGTTCTTGTGAGAAGACACTTACTTGGAATGTCTATGAGGTGCTCGTTAGGTGACTTCTCGATGTATTCGAGGTGATGCTCGTCAGACGCAGGATGTGGCCGTAGCAAGAAGATGTCTCTCTCTCTCTCTCTCAATGTGTGTGTGGGGGGGGGGAAGGGGAGGGGAGAGTACCCCTCTCTCACTCTCTCAATGTATGTGTGTGTGTGTGGGGTGGAGGGGGGAGGCACAGGAAAGAGTATGTGGGTGGGTATGTGTGTGAGTATGTGTGTGTGGGGGAGGGGGAAGAGGGTAGGGCGAGGGCTTTCTCTCTCTCTCTCTCTCTCTCTCAATACATGTTCACTCTCTCTCCCTCTCTCTCTCACGGGCTGGGAAATGACATCGGCCGCCCGTGAAGAAATTTAAATTTACAGAGTATTGCTTAAGCGACGTCGTCGCTTAATCAATGGCATCCATATTGCAAATGATTCTTAACACGTCACAATTATGCGTCACTTCAGCGACTTCATTTGCGACATAAATATGACACTTTGAAAGCAACACGCACCAAAATTTAAATTTTAAAAAATGGGCTTTGCATAAGCGACGCTTTGGCATCAGTTAAGCGACACCTGTCAATTTTTGCCATGTCTCTAATGCCCTCTTTTTCTTCTACTATATGTGTCCAATTGGATGGGTCATGAGGGCCAGAATCCAATTCTCGATTTGCATCCGATCGGATGGTTTGAGTAGTTTCCAAGCATTCGGTTGTCAAAATCAGACCATTCGATAATCCACACTAATCGAATATCCGAGTCTGATTATTCTAGGGATCAGCAGACTCTGACGACTTGGTTGGATTCCGATGGTGCAACAACAACGATGATACAATTTCAATTCGTGCTACCAATTTAATGCACATAAAGTCACATACACATGCACAAGGGGCAAGGTTCATATATACATGAAACGGTAGAAAAAATCACACACAAGCTGATCGATCCATCAAAGGCCCTAGGTATCTCTCACTCACTCTCACTCACTCTCACTCTCACTCTCTCACTACTGAAGCTAAAAATGAGCCTTCACCACCCCTTCCTTGGGTCTTAAACCTTCATTCCAACACCCAATTATTGCCCTGTTATTAGTGCTCATGCCTTGTCAATGGATTTCAACCCTGTTTTTCTCTATTTTGGGCTTGTTTATAGCAGTAACCCTAAAACGATTCACTTTGATCTCTCAATCCTATCCTACTCTATCTGCAACAAAAATCACAACTCAAGTAGTGAAATGCTTTATCATACTTGCTTAGTCATAAAAATCTAAAATAATTACTTACATTGAAGATTAAACTCTAAAATCTCCTACCTACATCAAGTACCAATTTGGGGATGAAACCCTACTTCGACATTGGATTTGAAGCGTGCAAGTGCTCAAGCTTGAATTCGTTGGTCCCCCGACAACAGAACTAAAATGTTGTGAGAGTTCATGCTCAACCACCAAGACTCATGGACTGCTTATTGTTCAAGCGTTTCAAGCAAGCTCTAATGGCTATCTCTCACTTAGCCGATGCACCTCCGATCGCATGACTGTAGTGAGCTTACCTTGATGCCCGAATGAGTGGCCTCCTCCCACAAGCACTTTGATAGCTCTAGGATCCTAGTTGTAAGCTCAAGCACCCTCAAGCCTCCTCCTTTGAGCTTCATCCTCCATAGTTGTGCATGGGATAAGAGAAGAGAAGAGAAGAAAAGAAGAGAGGAGAACATGGAGAGCTTCTCCACCATAGTCCTTCACCCTCACACACTCACTAACTCACACTCTCACAATCCATCTCTCAAGCACAAGCACACACAAGCAAGAAGAAGAGAAGAAGGGAGGAAGAAGGAGCCACTTTAGCCACACACCAAAGAATGAGCTCCTCATTCACTTTTTGAGTTTATATACAAACCCTAAATCCCTTGGGCACCCATCCCCTTTTTTACATGATCGAGCATCTTGCCAAGGTTCTCTTTCCCTATTCCCTTCTAGTTTCCTTATCCCTTTACCTATGCTCATCTAGATTCTACTATTTGCATAGGAGGGAGCCTGGTGCTCTTTTACCAAATTTTGGTGACGTCTTTGCATTTTAAAATGTGCCTTTAGCTTTGACTTGACATTTTGCACTTTTTTCCTTTCCTCTCTTATTCGTTTTTTGGGCTGCCTTTTTCCACATTATTCCATGTTTTTGAATTTTATTTTCTCCATCTCGCATGCGGGTTAAAAAATTTGCAAGTAGAAGATTAATGTGTGTGTTTGACCACCTCCCTATGCAAAGGGCATTGTCTCTTGCACTACACTGATCGCGTTGGATATGCTAAGACAACGTAGGTTGATGATCCGTTTAATTTGGTTCCTTCTAGTTGTAGCTCAACTCCACATGAATCAATGAATGATGATCAAATACTAGACATACAATGGGATGGTCAGGAGTACTACATCACGATTAGCTTGTAGTGGCCGGTAGATCAATGGTCTCCTCCTTGCAACACTACTTATAGCATCCCTAAATCATGTTCCTTTACCATTGTGATGGACAGCCCTCTCCATTTAGATAGGTCTCGACATCTAGATATTATAGAACAAGATAACTTATAGTAATGTCAGCTCAATCCACTATCCCTCGATACCTTGTTGGAGTATTGGAAATCTATAAAAGCTCACTAGATTGCTATGGGAGCTTGCTCTGATGCCTTCCCCACTTGTACCAACCAACTGCAAAATGTTGCATTAATTTAGATCCCTTTAAAACGTTGGTGCATTCATAATCTCGATTGAGATCACATTAATGTTTAGTACATGAATTATTGTCTCCATGAACCTGTATAGTAATCAAGTTGGACCATGGTTTCGGAGGGAGAGCATTGGAGTACTTATAGCAAATGCAGCTGAAAGACTTATTGCCTATTTATATTACATTTCTTTCCTACTTGGAAGCATGTGCTATTATATGCTCTTAAGAAACAAGCGAAGAGCTACCCTTCAAGTAGATGCAACAAGAAGCTATATCTTGATTATGTGTTGTTTGAATTATGGCTTCAAAGCTTGTGGTATTGTAAGAGCACTTGCAATAGACCAATGTCTACATTCTAAGATGATTAAAGAAGGCTAGGAAAATGACTTGCATGTTGGTGAACATTTACACAAGGTTAGTGGGAGCAAGAGTGTGAGCATGGCCTTTAGTAATGTTTCCATGTCCTAGACATCGCATCCATAAGGATACCTAAGATCCTCACAAAATTTAAGCTTTATAATTTAGTTTTAGCATTAATACTATAGAGGAATTGAATGTCTCCCACTTCAAGAAAAAGTAAAAAAGGCAACCTCAAATCTCCTTAGGGGCAAGAGGAGTAGAGAAGAAGATAACTACTGAAAGTGAAAGATGGAGGGGTTCAAACTACACAGCCTTCATGCACTCTTAAATTTTTGGTAGACAAAAGGACCTCCATTGAGGTAGCACGATGCATATAGATATCATCAAATATAAGGTTTCTTAAAAAGGACATCTATGTTGGTACTACCCAACTCTATATGTATGCCCAATGTGGTGTACTCCCAAAAGGAAAAGAAGTGCTTGACAAGATTCTAGTACCAAACATAGTCTCTTGGAGTGCCTTGATCATTGGATAGGAAAAGCATGGACATGGTACTGAAGATTTGAGATGTTTTAGGCATATTTTAGAGGTGAGTGTCTACAAATATGATCACCTCTACTTACATGATCAAATATTGTAGTAGAGAAAAGGTATAGAAGTTGGGGCTGATTCAATCACTTTTGATTACATCTTGAAGGCATGGGGATGAATAGAAGCAACACACAAATAGTAATAAATACACATGATATAGTAGTTGTAGCATTTTATTATTAAATATGTTCACTTAAATTGGTTTACTTGCAAAAGCACAAGAAGCGTTTGGTAAGCTTCCAACTTCAAATCTAGCTGGCTTACTAGCGAGAACTTGGCTTACTAACCAAGCTAATACAATCCAAAGTTGGAGGCTTTGATCATATTTTACACGTGTAATATATATCAAATATTTATTTTTTCCCTCTCTCGGCGGCGCGTCGTGCTGGAAGGGGGGAAGGGGATAGAGGAGCCAGCAAGCTCCTCGCTGGAGCTTGCTCGGCTTCACGGGCATGCATAGGGACACATAGGAGAGGGACAATTCCCTCCCCTCCCCTATATAATTGAGGGAGGACCGTAAACTCTAGGAAAGGAGAAGGAAAGGACTGAAGATGAAAATAATGCTGCTGTCGCTTGACGCCAAAATGCAGTCTATTTGCCCGTGAGGGAGGGAGAGAGAATGACATCATTCGCCGTAGAGCATGAAGGCGCCGCCCTGAGCTGCTGTTGAGGAGGAGCCGCCTACCGCCAACCATTCAACGCATTGCCACTACTGCTGGTTGAATTGCCTTGGGTTCTCTCCACGTGGCTCCACAGAGGTCTTCAGAAGCTTTGGAAGCTTTTTGGGGAAGCTTCCAAAGGCCCTAATAAGCCCCCTTTCATGTGGGCCTATTTAAATCCTTTTCTTCCCCCCTCCCGGTTTTATCCCCTCTTACCCTTTCACCTTGGGTTTTAAACCCTTAAGTCCCCTTCCCATGGATGGACCCCCCTCCCCCCCGTGCCCTTCTTTTTACACACCTTTTACCCCCTGGTGTTAAAAATTCCCCCCTCTCACCCCCGTGTTTGACCTTTAAAAAAATCCCCATTTATACCTGTGCTTAAATCCCGTTCCCATTCCCTTGGAACCATTATCACCTTTTTCCCCCGTGCCATAAGCCCTTTCACCCTTTACCTTTCCCCTTGGTTTGGAACTTACCCCCGTGTGTCCAGAAATCCCATCAAGAACCCCTTTTTTTAATATACCCTTTCAAGGCCCTTCATATGTTTGCGAAACCACACTCACACACACCCTTTTTACCATGTATATACCCTATAGGGCCTTTTTAGACTTTGTAAACTTTTCCCTCCCGAAGAAGCTAAGACCTTAAAGGTCTTATTACCCCCTTCTCGTGGTCAATCCCTTAACGACTCCTTGCCTTGAAAGAGAGAAGAAGAGTATTGAAGCGACGGTGGAATTCCGAAAAGGAGTGTAAAGCTACCTTCACGTTTGAAGGATTACAATTGCGATGCCACCTAAGGAAGTCCAAGGAGTAGGTATGGGAGGGTCATCTCCCGGTATCCATGTGGATATCTCACCCCAAAACCAAGTTTTTCCTTCTTGGTTTTATATTGGTTTTAATTGAATCATGCAAGATGAAGTGTTAGGGACAAGATATATTTTGTCCTAGTTATTTATGATGAAGGAATTTAGTTGAATTGAACATGCAAAAATGGATAAAGTATAAAACATAGTTTTCCTTCAAATAGCATTATGCATTGAAACGAATTACAAGCAAGATTATCTATCCACTATAGTATTATATTTCGGTTAAATCTTGAAGGTATAAAAACTGCATATTGCACCATTAACCTCTATTATTTTTACAATGAATCATCACAGAAGGTGAAATTCATGAAAGGTTTCTTACGTTGCTTAACTCTAGGAAGTTATCATTGCTAACTACATATCTTAGCAAGGAAAAGATTGTTTATTTGGCATGAGTTTTGTTCGCAAGGAAAAAGGAAGATTAATTGAATTTACATAACCTCAAAGCAATAAAATATAGGACTGAAAAATCAATTGTCACATAGATAATAAATCGTGCCGAGGTGATCTCGATATTACCTTCTAAAAGTTAACTGAATTACTACAAACTTAGAAATACCTATGCTGCGAAATATGCATTGGGAATGATTTAAAATCCAAGAAACATTTATACCTTAAATACTTGCCCACCTTCCCTGATTGTAGGGTCAATAAATTGTAAACGTAAAAGAACTAGGGTTTGTCCCTGAGGTTCTTAAAGAAAATAATAAAAGGAGACCCTAGGTCTTAAAGAAACTGAAACGGATTGTTTCATCGCATATTACGATGCAGGACTTGCACAGCAAGTATGAAGTCATATGGTCTTGTGATTGATTCACAAGAAGAAAGGTTAAATACCCTCAACAAGGATGGCGGATCCTTACGCAAGTTATCTTGCAAAAGGATGTATTCTTTGATATCCTTCTAAGTAAGGAAGGTTAAAAACCGGAAACTAAAGTATCCAATGAACTTTAGGGTTGACCAAGTTGGGTTAATAGGGTACGCCCTAACCCAAAATATAAGGGATCTTGCCAAGTTGCAAGGTACCCCAGATCGAGTGCTAGATGCATTCAAAAGGAAAGACCCCTTCCTTAGCAGTTTGCCAACAACAAGATCGATTAATGGAAATGTTTGTGCTTGCTAGAGATTTTAGAGCACTGTTTGATTTATGAATTACAAATTAAATGAATATCTATACTTCAGGTTGAAGGCCTGAAGGGAGAGGCAGTTTCAGTTACCCCCGACTGCCTGCCTGACCCTAACCAAGGGGGTTGTTGACTGCGCCAAGAACGTAGACTGAACCCACCACGAGAGGTCTCTCCGTTGAGCTCTACTTGAAGCAGGAGGATGCTTGGGTGCCAGAGGGGGTTTTGGCCGTAAATCCCTCGCCTTCCAGGTCCTGCACAAGAGGCTAACGTGACTCGGGATTGGATCTCAAGGCCCGCATACTAGTCTACGGGCGAAAGCTTGGAATAGTGATCCCTGTGGATTACTGGATAGCCTTCGGGTGGATTATGGACAAGCCTACGAGCGGATCTCCTTGTATTTCAAAGATAAATATGATGATATGTTAATAAAGAACTTGTTTAGTATTGTTTTTCTATGTCACGTGATAAGATTACATGAAGGAACCAGTGCTTAATGGTTTAATTAAAGAAGCTGATTGTTACATGTCCAACTAACGTGTTAGATAATTACCTAACTAAAACAAACCGAGGAAAGTGCGAAGGATGGGCCATGGGTCCGTCTATGGTTGGGTGGTCCCGGTTGGCCGAGAACTTTTCTCAAATCTCGAAGAACAGTGGGATGATCGTCAAAGGACACGAACAACGAAAGAGATGACCTAGAGTTATGTCTTACCCGATTTGTGCTGTTTTAGGGGAACGGAATGGGACTATGCCTTATGGCAGAGAGGTTGAGCTTTGCATCCCTCTCATTTCCCATTCTCCTTGAACCAAGTGCAGCGTGAATCCGCTTCGGACCTGGCGTTTTTGCGTAAAGTAGTTCGCTTGGGTCCGACGCTAGTTGCTGTTAAGTAATGACCAATCAGGAAAACCCTAATTCCGGTCGATCCTAAGTGGGAACGGCTAGAATACTTTCGCTACGTGGCAGACGCGGGAAGCCCTAGATTGCAAAACCCATAACATTCCATGGGAGTGCCGGGCGAAGCTTTCTAGACATCCTTTCCGATGGACTGCTAAGACATGTCCTGGATGATACTAGTGGACACGCTACAACACGTCTTTACAACTCACATTTTTCTTTGTTTAGAAGATTTGGCCCATAAAAAAGGTTGTGAAGTAAACTAGTTTTTCAAGTTGGAAACAGTTAGAATTATAGGGATAGGCCACTAATATTAATTGTTTTGCCTTCAAGATGCAACTACACATATGTATGAATTGAGGTTTTTTATTTTAGGTATGAATGACATGTATTGAGGACTGGTTATAGAGGACATGGATGAGACTTCTTAAAGCAAGAATTCATAGAAGTTTGAAAGTGTGAAGTTAAGCTCACCAATGTAGAGCCACATTCACTAATTTAGGAGTTTGATGTCCTAAATAAAGGACATAAATGAGCTCCTACATAGGAGACTTACAAAGAAGTGCACTAGAGAAAACCTTCGTCTATTGTCCCAAATGAGATGGTTTTATGGGTTAAATTGTGTTCCTAATGTTTTATTATATTTTTGTAGAGAAACCATGGCAATGTTTATGCCCCCTATGAAGCTTGGAAAGTTGGATGTTGAAGGTCATAGGTCCATGGGAAAGGGGGGATGATAGGAGAAAGAACTCTTGCTACTACTAACCATGTGTTGAATATTGGAGGAATTTTGGAGGACTAATTAATGGTGTTGGGATGCAATTGTAGAAGGCATAACATGGTTTTAGACCTAATATACTTGCATTTATAGTCAAAACCTTGTATTATCATGCTCTATCCCTTATGGGTTGGTATGAGGTTTAGATCTTGAATATGTGTTCATAAAACATTTATAAATTGAGTACACAATTTTCATCAAAACACATGCATCATGAGATGTTGGAAAGAAAGAGTCATTGAACCAATATTCAAATAACTACAATATTGATGATGATATCTCATAGAACTACATGAAATGATAGAGAGGAGAGTCCAAAAACAATAGAGAAATGTATCTTTAAATATCAAAAAGTATGAATCCATAAAAAGGATGAGAAATATAAAGCTATATAGAAAGAGCATTCATGGATAATAGGGCCAAAAAAGAAAAGGATGTGTGCTCCATGAATCCAAGCAGCTACTATAGCTCCTCACCATCCAAGAGCTCCTTTTGACGCAATGGAGCATTAAATAGACTCTACAATATAAACAATCAAATATTAATTCACAATACATAATGTATCACAAATAGGAAACTAAAAATAAGAAATATGCATGATTTACTGGACAACAGTGCACATATAATCAATCAATTAGCACAGTGAGACTGTCTTTCTCTACATACTGAGCCTCCAAACTTGTAGGATCATGGATTGTGATAGAGTGTTGTAAGGAAAACAAAGTAGCATTGTTAGAAACAAGGTTATTATTACAAGTAGTATACCAAATAAGAAAGTGAATAAAACCAAAATAAATGTTACAAAATTCTCCAAATAAGCTCTTTGTCTGCCACTCCCCAGATGATGCACAATCCCTACCTGCAATCATGGTGTGCCCTCACTGTCTCTTGCTGTTTTTGCCATCATCCTAGAGAGTGTGTGACCTCCTCCTTGACTCTCTACCAATCCTCTATGTCCAATCACTTAGGCTTTGGAGCACCACCCTTGATTGCCTTATGCACATTTAATAATATATGTGACATGTATGTATACATACAGTCCATCATCCATCTTATAGAAAACCAGTCTACCTATATATACCGAAATTTATTGTACAAGGATACTACCATATAGTCCTTTCTTCCTTCTAGTATATTTTTCTAGTGGTCTAGAACTTTGCGTGTAAATACGAGCTAACACAACTCTCTCATGCATACCATCACCCTCCTATCCTCATCATTCTTGAGCATGGCACCTATTTTCTCATCCATTAGGTATCCATACACTAGTGGGATATGTCTAAGATGTGCCCTCTCGCACCTATGATGACTACACTTTTGGGCATAGCCAAGCGACCCCTTTCCATCTAGTATACCTATAGTGGGGGCGATATCTCTTAGAGTAGCACCCATAGGGATGTGACTTGCAAATGGTTGAGTGAAACCTAGAGTCAAGAGAGTAAACATTATAGCAAACTCTGGAGATGATAAGGGTCCACTCAATTGAGGAGATGGAAACATTACATTGATATCTCCAAAGAACTATCTAAGCTACCTTTTCTATACCAGTATGAGAGCAAGAAGTAGCAATTGGTTGTGGATTCAAAACATCTATATATCTGGAACACCCCCTAGAATCATCCTAGAATGATGAGGAGAGGAAGTTTGTTGTTCTCCTAGACATCCATCATAGCCACTCTCTCCGCCAGTTGAGTGAGGCATCTCTTAGCCTCCCTCCATGGAATGTCTAGAGCATCAACTCCAGGAGATATACTAGAAGGTGAGTTTGTATCATGAGTATGCTCATGGATAGGTACTTCTCAAATAGATATAGTCTCTCCATTTCTCCTCACAGTGTGAATTCAATAGAGAATGTCTTAATCTCCTTCTGTGAGATCCGTTCATTCAACAACTTATAAATTGTCAAACATATCTCTAGAGTGAGACATCTTGAAATTGCGATTGTTACTATGAACTGCCAAAAATTTAAAGCATTACAAATATGGAGTCAACAAAAAATAGTGAAATATTGATTGTTCTCACTATCAAGGCCAAGAAAAACCTGGCATATCTTATGCCAATCATAGGATTTTAGTCCGGTTAATTGGTCATCTTTAGAAAAAGTATCCTTGAGAGAATGTATCATACTTTTGGATAAACCTAATAATTTGGTTGACCATGCACTCTTTTTTACTAGACATGGACCAAGAAGCAAGAGGTAGCTTCATACGATCATGAAAGCTCAAGCGTGACCATAATGCCTCCATCTTGTCTACCTCATTCAAAACCATCCATCCCCTATAATGTCTCTCTTTCCTTTGATATGGTCCATAATAAGTTGCTCACATTCTTGAAAATGTACAGGCGATCCAAGAAATGGTGGATTTGTAAGTGCATCCAATATGGCAACTCATATAAGATTGAGAACCATCACATTTTACTTGGAAGTGACTCCTCAAGGATCATATTTTAAATCGGGCATCATGTCTTTAGGTGACACTATGTTATATTTTAGTAGGCTAGAAAAATAGTCGAACACCTTTGAAAAAAGTTAAAACTATTATTATAATGGATTTAAAGACAAAGGAGCATAGTATGTACTTGAAAAACTCGGTCACACTCGCATTGCTCCATCTAAACTTTGCTTGTACACTTAGGAGCATAAGTAGCATCTTTAAATGACATACCCATCACCCATTGTATAATTGTATAGAGGCCTCCTCTCTCAACGGATCAGATGACCTAGCATCCATGGGCAATAATATGACATATGTGCAATATAAATAAAAAGTATGTGAGAATCTTTTGAGAAACGATTTATCCTGGTAGGTCTCTTCAATACCTATGAGCATCACACTTCAAGCATTTCCCAATAGTCTTGTAGTCTCCTTGAAATAGTACACAATCATTGATACATATGTGAATGCTGTTGTAGTCTATGCTAAGCTTTTGTAACACTAGTCGCACATCGTCATGAGACTCAAGCATCATCTATTGTTTTCTTTCCTCCTCTCTCACTTTGCTTCTCTATCTCTCTCTCTCTCTCTCCGTCCCTTCCTCCCTCCATTCTTCTCTCTCCTCCTATTTCTACCTCCTCTCTCACTTTCTCTCCCATCATCTATTGTTTTCTTTCCTCCTCTCTCACTTTGTTTCTCTATCTCTCTCTCTCTCTCTCTCCGTCCCTTCCTCCCTCCATTCTTCTCTCTCCTCCTTCTATTTCTACCTCCTCTCTCACTTTCTCTCCCCCCTCTCTCTCTCTCTTTATTTCTCTATTTTTCTCTCTCATAGTGACTTTTCTCTCTCCTCTCTCTATTTCTCTCCCCCTTTTCTTTGTTTCCATCTTTCTGTAGTTCTATCCCTCCACTCTTTTCTTTATAATTTCTCTCTCCTCTCTCTCTCTCTCTACCTCAATGTATCTCTCCACAACAAAAATAAGAAGACAAAAGAATAAAATAGAAAAGCAAAGAAACGAGAGGCAATGTCTCACTACAAGATATAGGCCTTATACCGACGTTTAAAGCGACGAAAATGCAAATAACAAAATTTTCCCCCGTCATTGCAAAAAGCGTCGTTATTAGCAACTCCATAGAACAGTTGGTATTGGCGTCACTATCAGCGTCGTCGTCGGTATGAGGCCAATACCGATAGCGACACCAATACCGACGCTGATAGTGACGGTTTGCGACATGCATAACGACGCGAGTAGTAAAATTTGCGACGCTAATAGCGACAGTAACATGGATTTTTTTTTTGTGGCAGGGCAGCACTGTGTGCTTTATGAGAGCCATACAAAATAGTATCTGCACTACTGTGTACAATGCGCTTGCAAACAAAAACAATGTATATTGAAATCATAAAACTGATACATGAAATTAATACATAATCGCATAAAAAGCGATTGGTACAATCATGACAGGATATCACTAATACATAGAAAATGTCTACATAGATCAGGCGACTCAAAAATAAAGGTGTGTGAGCTCCAGGGATCCAAGGGTGAGCTACACATCCTCGTCCCCTGAAAGCTCGTCCCGCTGCAAAGGAGCATCGAACGGACTCTGCAGAAAAAGAAACAACACACCAGTCCACCATACAATAATGCATTCAAATATCTCATGGTAACTACGGACAAGTAAGATGAGTGACTTACAGGGCCGCTACGTCTATAGAATCGGTCGATCAATGCAGTGAGACTGTGCCTCTATGCATATCGAGTCTCAAGGCCAGTCGGATTGCGATTTCTAATGGAGTGCTGCAAAGAAAATAAAATGCTAACTGTTAGAAACATGATTGTCAGTACAAAGAATATTTCAAAAAAATAAACAAGCAAAACAAAAGAAAAACGTACAAAGTTCTCCAAATATGTCCTGTGGCCGCCACTCCCAAGATGATGGACCACTCCGGCCTCAAGTCATGTCCTCGCCGCCTCGCGTTGCTGACTCCAACGTCCTGGAGAATTTGTAGCCTCCTCCCTTAGTCGGCGCCAATCTTCTACATCTAACCACTCGGGCTTTGCAACCCCACTCTTGATTGCGTGTGTCGGATCGTCTATGTGACATGTATGCATGCATGCAATCCATCATCCAGCCTGTAGAGAATCTATCTACTGCGGCTGGCATCGGAAACTCCTCGTGCAAGGATGCTACTATGTAGTCCTTGCTCCCCTCTAGTATGTTCTTCCAATGATCCAAGATGTTGTGCCGAAAAACTTGTTGGCACAACTCTCTCATGTGAGCCATCACCCTCCTTCTCTCATCATTCATGATGATGTCTCCTGACCTATATCGACTAGATATCCATAACCCCTTGGAGTCTGCCTAAGATGGGTCCTCTCCCATCTGCGTCCACGCTCTTGGGCATATCCAGGAGACCCCTGTGCATCTAGTGTACCGATGGTGGTAATATCTCTCGGAGTGGCACCCACACGGGTGCCACCTGCTGACAGCTGCGCAAAAGCCGGAGTAACTGGAGTAGACATCCCAACAGGTGTGACAAATCCTGGAGGTGACACAGCTCCAGCTGAACGACGAGACGGAGACACCGTGTCTGTGTCTCCACAACATCCACGAGAGCAAGGAGTCGCACGTGTATCCCATGTCGACCACGGGCTCACTGCCTCTGTATCTCTGCAGCATCCGCCTGATCCTGATGCACTCCCTCCCTCTGGCCCAAGTCGTGAGCATCGAGCTCGTTTGCTCGAAGTTGAAGCATCCGATTGCTCTAAAGCACATCTAGCAGAGCGCCCTAATGAAGACCGAGACAGCTCCTGGTCTGCCATCTCTCTGAATTTGGCGATCTGGTCTGGAGACATGCGTGCGAAGATGTTCTGTAACTCCTCATCGCTCATCCCTCAACTCATCCTGAAAATGTCACCTGCACAGACAAAAAATGATGTTAGAATAATCAATTTAAAACATACAAAACACAACAATATAAATTTAAAAAAAATCTCACTTAAAATGCATATATTATATACCCTTATAAGCGATTGGTCAACGAATTGAGTAAGTGGATGCTCCAAGTATGAAGTATCCTATCGTCCCATTTTAATCTCTTGACACAACTTCGCATACACTGGAAGGTCGATAGACACGTCACCACAAAAGAATGAGTCCGCCTCGTTCTCAAAGAATTCTTGGACTCCTGTATTTCCATCATTATTAGCCGATGCTGGCTCCAAGCTTTCGACGGCCTCCACCCCTTGCAATATCGACCCCTCTATTTGCATATTATCTTCATCTATGCTCGGAACATCGCTTTGATCATATACTCTCGCACTTTGAGGAGTTGAAGGTATAACATACCACCATCGAGGTTGTCAGGGGTTTGGATAGAAGATTACCTGTTCACAAACACATACAAGAGAGTTCAAACCATTGTGACATAAACATATACAATTAGCAAGCAAATGAGTCCATGCATCTGTTCAGGATGGGCCAGCAACACAAAGGTGTCACGCAAATCCGTCCATTTTTTTTCGGAATCTATTTCGAGAAATCCAGATGGATCTCATTGAATCGTTACTCTAGCTCCTCCAAGTACCACTTTGAACCACTGCACATTGAATAGTATCATGGAGAAGCTACGGTAATCCACCGTAACAATACTTTGCAAGTTCCCAAAATACTCCATCTCATCCACAACCGTGTTTGGATCCGTTGCTCGTCGCCGGCTCTCTTGCTCGAACCTTGCCATGACACCACAGTCCATTGAGGAGCGCATTTTGTCAATACGCTCCATGCGAAAATGCCGTCCGCGCGACCACGCTGCACTATATATTTTGCACTGTATATTGAAACACTCAAATTAGATGTCTTATATAAAATTTAGATACAACAGATTCTAAACCCCTCATCACCTTTCGACTACATCCCCTCGAGAATTCCCACTCCTCCATTGAGACCTCTACCCTTCGCGAGACACTGCCCCCGGTCAAGGCTCCATGCAACCATCGCGTTGACATAAACTGCGACATCTCCTCCATGCCTTCGGGATATCGAATTGGTCGATGATGCGTACTACGTCGGAATTTAGCTCGCGCTTCCTCTCGATCTTGCCTAGCGATCTGGTACTTGGTGAGCCACATCTCCATAGAGGCATGGTGCAACATACAAAAGCGATTCACATTCTCTTCCATTGAGGCATCCATTCTTTTTTCTACCCCATTTCCAACCACCACATCTCCAGTTAGTCTATCATCGTCCTTCAGTGAGACCATAGCATTTCATTGTCTGGTTCCACCGTTGGTAGCCATTGTGAAATATGCACTAGCGTCTTAGACACCAACCAACCTTCGGCCATGCTACCTTCTGGCTGAGCTTGTTGTCGCACAAAGCCTTTCAGGGTTTTCATGAAGCGCTCCAAGAAGAACATCCATCGCGTATGGACAGGTCCAACAATCTCCACTTCATCCACAAGATGCACAAGAAGGTGGATTTGTATCGTGAGCATGCTGGTGGGCAGGTATTTCTCAAAGAGACAGATCGTCTCCACTGCTCCCCGCCTTGCGGAGAGGACGTCTTAATCTCCTTCTGTGAGATCCGTTGCACCAAAGACAACAACCTCTAAATGGCCCCGCGTATTTCTGGAGTAAGACATCCTGCGATCGCGATCGGTAGTACAAACTGCCACAAATGAGAAAGCATTATGAATAATGGCTGCATTCCAAATAGCAAAATGCCCACGCTAATTACAATCCATTCCTAGTACAAACCTGACATATCTTATTCCAGTCATGGGATTTTAGCCCTGATAATTGGTCGTCTTTAGAAAATGCGGACTTGAGAGAACACATCATACTCGTCGGAGTGCGGATAGACTTGATTACTTGCTTCACAATGCACTCTTCTTTCGTACGATGTGGACCTCGAAGACGAGGAGATGCGAAGTATAGCAAGCTGGTCTGCGTTTTGCAGTAGGGCACAGAGGAGGCCTCACGTTGCATGGGCTAGTCGCGGTTGATGTCGTGCACAGATGTGGATGTCGTGCAGGGGCCATACCCTCTCTTGCTCTATTTGCCTATTATGTTTAACATCTTATCTCTTTTTCTCTCTCCTCTTATTCTCTCTTTTTTTTCTCTCTCCTCTCCCTCTCTCATTTCGTTTGGCTCTCTTCCTCTCCTTCTCTCATTTCTTCTCCCTTCCTCTCTCTCTCTCATTTCCCTATTATGTTTTCGTCTCTCCCCCCTCTCCCTCTCCTTCTCTCATTTCCCTATTATGTTTTCGTCTCTCCCCCCTCCCTCTCCCTCTCTCATTTTCTCTCTCTTCCTCCCCCTTCCTCTCTCATTTCCTCTCCCCCTCCCTCTCCCTCTCCCTCATTTCTTCTCCCTCTCTCATTACATACAAATTATACAAAAAATAAATAAAAAAGAGAGAGAATACACTCTCCCTCTCTCATTCCCTCTCTCTCTTCTTCTCTTTCTCTCTCATTCCCTCTCTCCCTCTCTCCTTCCCTCTCTCTCTTCCTCTCTTTCTCTCTCATTTCCTCCCCCTCCCTCTCCCATTTCCTCCCTCTCCCTCTCTTTAATTTCACTCTCTTTCTCCCTCTCCCTCTCCCTCATTTCTTCTCCCTCTCACATTATATACAAATTATACAAAAATTAAATAAATAAGAGAGAGAATACACTCTCCCTCTCTCTCATTCTCTCATTTCATCCCCCTCCCTCTTCCATTTCCTCCCTCTCCCTCTCCCTTCCTCCCCCTCTCCCTCCCTCCCCCATTTCCTCCCTCTCCCTCTCTTTCTGTCTCATTTCCTCTCCCTCTCTCAATATATATACACAAATTATAAAAGCAAAAGGGAGAGGGAGAGAGAGAATGCACTCTCCCTCCCCCTCCCTCTCCCTCTCCCTCTCTTTCTCTTTCTCTCCCTCTCTCGTTTCCTCCCCCCTCCCTCTCCCTCTCTTTCTCTTTCTCTTTCTCTTTCTCACCCTCTCTCTCCCTCTCTCTCATTCTCTCATTTCATCCCCCTCCCTCTTCCATTTCCTCCCTCTCCCTCCCTCTCCCTCTTCCTCCCTCCCCTTCCCTCTCCCTCTCCCTCTCTTTCTCTCTCATTTCCTCTCCCTCTCTCAATATATATACACAAATTATAAAAGCAAAAGGGAGAGGGAGAGAGAGAATGCACTCTCCCTCCCTCTCCCTCTCCCTCTCCCTCTCTTTCTCTTTCTCTCCCTCTCTCATTTCCTCCCCCTCCCTCTCCCTCTCTTTCTCTTTCTCTTTCTCTTTCTCTCCCTCTCTCTTTCTCTTTCTCTCCCTCCCTCTCCCTCTCTTTCTCTCTCATTTCCTCTGCTAAACAAGCAAAAGAGAAAGAGAATTAAACCCTAAACAAGCAAAAGTAGGAGAGAATGGACTCACCGATGAGATATGGCGAGGGTTTGGCGGCTCCTCTTCGCGATGAAGGCTCCTCCTCTCCTTCGCAAACGGTGGCGGCAGCGGTGACAAGCCTTCTTCCTCTCCCTCTCTCACGATGGTCACTCTCTCTCTCACTCTCCCTCTCAAAACGATCGATGAAAATGTGCGAAATGAACCTGCGCTCGGTTTCGGTGTGTTTTTTTTCCTTGTGGGGCGTTGCTATTTGCGTTGCTATTTGTGCCGCAAATGCGGCGCAAATAGCGATGCAAATAGCAACGTCGCTACCCACCGTCGCTATAGGTTTGAATCCTTGTAGTGTCTCCCTCTCTCAATGCATCTCTCTCACCCTCCTCTATTCCCCTCTCCCTCTATATGTTTCCATCTTCTCCCTTTCTATTTTTCTCTCCCTTTCTCCCTATACTTTTCTCTCCTCTCTTGATCTATTTCTCTCTCTCCCTTCCTCTCTCTTTTTTTCTCTCTTTTCATGTTCCTATTTCTCTCTTTCTCTTCCTGCTCTCTCCCCCTCCCTATTTTCATCTCTCCTCCCTCTCTATTTCTCTTCCCACTCCTCTCTCTTCTTTTCTCCCTCCTCCCAACTCTCCCTCTCTTTATTTCTCTCCCTTCCTCTCTCGTTCTCTCTCGTTGTTACTCTCTCCTCCCTTTCTCTCCCTCACCCTCCTCTTTGCCTCCCTCGATCTCTCTATTTCACTTTTTCCCTCTCTCTCTCTCTCTCTCTCTCTCTCTCTCTCTCTCTCTTTCTCTCTCTTTCCATCTTTGTTTCCCTCCTCCTCTTTCTCTTTCTCTCCTTCTCTTTCTCTATTTTTCATGAAGTCCCCTCTCTCTCCCTCTTTCTCTCTTTCTCTCCCTAACTTCTTCTCTTGATTTCTCTCCCTCTCTCCCTCTCTTCCTCTCTCTCAACGCACCTCTCCATAAACAAAAATAAAGAGAGAGAGAAAAAAAGAAAGAAGAGGCAATGTATCTATCTGAAAGGCTCAAAGATGAAACCCTTCACGCTTCTCTCCTTTATCTTTGCACCCACTTGCTCCAATCATAAGATTTCACTCCTCTTTGAAACATGCAAGTCAATGATACTTTCATTGATTGGCACCTTATCTACAATAGACTTGTAATGTTTCATGAAGCCTAGTAGCGAACTCTATTGCTATAATTGCAAGCCCACACACTCTACATAATGGACACATGGGTTCAACACTGCAATAATTCATGCATCCCTAAGCTTGGAGTTTCCAGAGAGTTGTATCCTCTTGAATAATCATCTCATTGATCTGCCAGCTATGCCTTAGTAATGTCACCCCCATGAAATTCCTCAGCCTCATGATTCATGCATGAGAATGATAAAGAGAAGCCATCTCTTCCTCATTTTATTTGTCATGGTCTTGTTTACTATCAAACTCATATTGACATTACCAATCACCTCAAAAGTATCTCCTCCACCCTTCTTGTTATTCTCGCAACTTTCTCTTTTCTTGGCAAGCGCTCACCCACCTTCAAGCCATCAATCGTGTATGAGATATTTAGCACCTTAAATGTTTTATTGTGTTTTAATTGACATCATCTTTTCAATGTTTGTCACACTATTCTTTATATACTATGAACTGTGTGATGGGGAAACATTATCCACTCTCCCTCCATACTACATGACTATATAGAGGAGCTATAGCGAATTATTTTGGCAAAGCTATATATGCTACCTTCACCTCATTTGGGGGTGTTTCCAACTTATTTAGATGTGTCTCCCTTCAGGATCAATAAGCATAAGCCATACCTCCTAGTGATTCAAGCAAGAACTATCATTCTTGCATAATCTACGAAATGGCAAAAGAACTGGCCCAACAAACCAAACAATCTCTTGAATGGTGTTTACAAACATTTAATCAAACCAATAGGAATCCCCATGGAGTGTTATATGTGGACCTTCGATTACATCTAGACCTTCGATTATGTTACGATGCTACATGTTTGTTTGATCAACTACTACTATATCGGTAACATCGACCGAAGATCATCTTTTGCTTGGAATGTCTCCAAACTATAGAAAATCACAAACCTGCACGACTGGTAAATGGCTGTGGAGAGCCTCGATAAAATCTTCCAAAGGGTGAGTTGTTTGGACCTCTATGAATCTCCGAATATGCTGTGAAAAGATGACGTCTCGATGCATGAACCAGGTGCTAGAAAATTCTATGGAAATTGCACGAATATTTGTAGCGTACACAACGGAAATTGGAGGCTTGACCCTTGGAGATCATGCGAAGGTTGTCTTACATCACTTTGTTTTCATGTCGTCCGGGAATGGGCAGGAGATGGTATATCGCATTAAACTTTGTTTTCATGCTGTCAGGGAATGATCTATCTCAACAAAATGCGGGCTGATCAACACAAGCTCCCTCGAACAGCTAGCGAAATTGTTTTAACTCTGGCGAGGAATTTAATGCGCAGGCCACAGCTAGGACACGCGATCACCGTAAACTACGAGGAAGACACCCGAGTGATATATATATATATATATATATATATATATATATATAACTACTGACTAAGGAGGAGGAAGAAGGAGAAGGAGGAGCAGGACAAGGACAAGGAGAAGGAAGGAGAAGAAGGAGAAGGAGGAGAAGGAGAAGGACGAGGAGGAGGAGACAAGGCTACAACAAAATTAACTACATCAATCATGGCGATAGGACTGATGAAGTCGAGCTCCAAGAGAAATAATATAGTGCTCCTGCTGCTGCTACTCGTCATCACTATATCATACGACCATTCTAGTACAACGATCATTCCGCACGTCCAAGGTTAGCTGTCTACCCGCCGCTGCTTAATTTGATACACCGATGATGAGGATGACATTCCACACCATGATAGCAGCTTATACGTGCTAATTTGATTTTTGAATTATTTGCATGCACAAATGCGGGACGTCTTTATCAGTACTGATTTTCTTTCCTTGTTGCAGGACATTCTTGTTTCGATACGGGCATGGCATGCCTTGATCCCACAGAGGATGATTGTAAGCAATACTGTGCTCAGCAGGAAGGCTATCATGTTTTCCTCTGCCTCGAGAACAAAAATTGCGGATGTTGCAGTTACTGAGGCTGCATATCCTGATCGCAACGTGGCGGGATATTCTAACGACTTTCCAATTTGCAGCCAATATCCCATCTCCCTTTCGTAACCATCATTCTTACTTATTACAATCATCGCATCCACTACATATCATCTCTCCCGATCGATCATCCTATTAATACAGTTACTATTGTTTCCGCCATAACATTCGTGTCGTTGTTTTGTCTAAAAATGCTGACCTTTTATCTCACACGGCGTTTTTTTGTAATTCCAACGATACTTTCCTGATGATCTAGTCCTGTGAAGAGCTCCTCGCGAGAGGCTCTAGAGTTAATGTGAAGATTTCCACAATATTTCGGATCGCTCGTTGGGGATCGCGCGAGGGTACCGGTCAGGGAAGAGGAATCCCACGGCAGCAAAAAAATGAGAGAGAGAGAGAGAGAGAGAGAGAGAGAGAGAGAGAGAGAGAGAGAGTTGTGGATGCTGCATGACCTGCTTGTCTGCGTAGCTGGGAAAGAACATGAGCTGTTCGTAGTCAGAAAAGAAGATGACCCATTCATTAGGATTGTAAGCTCGCGTTAAAAGATGAATTTTTTACGGTGTGTGTTGAACTGGTGTTGGTGGGGGAAGCAACTCCCAATAGCACTACTGATCTTGGGTGCGGCCGAGGACTGATAGGGGGAGCGAAGTTCCCCTCCCCTCTTTAGCCTTGGCTGCGAACTAGCTCTATCAATCTCTATCATATACCTACCCAATGTATAAACCTACTCGTAGCCTAGCCTAACCGAGTCTATGGTAGCTTAATCAATCTAGTGGCCTGCTGACCCAAGCATAAGCTCTATTTTATACATAAATGTAGCCAAGCCTAATCCTATGCTCTAGACTATGCTTTGCCTATGCATAAGTCTAGCCTAGCCTACCCTGCCCTTTCCCCTACAAACACCTAGCCTAGCCTAGACTATCCCTAGCCTATGTCTTGCCTAGGGCTAAGCCTTGTCTAGCCTACGACTAGCCTATAAAGCTAGCCCAAGCGAGCCTCCACCTAACCATATAAAGCTAGCTAGGGTTTTGAAGGCCAAGCATATCTAGTTATGTCTTACCTAAGCCTATGGCATGTGTAGCCCGAGACTAGTAGCCTACAATTAGCCTAAATGAGCCTCAATCCGACCATATATAGTTAGGTTATAGTGCAAGCTTATAGTAGGCCAAGCATAGACTATGCTAGGCTACAATACTGGTAAGCAAATTTGAGCTCAACTAAGGCACAAGATAGGCTAGGGAACACGAGGATCCAAGCTATGTTGGGCTAAATAGAGGCACAAGAGATACTAGAATTATGCTAGGCCTCATGCCCAAGCCTAAAATAAGCCTTAGTCTAGCCTTTGCCTAATCCATCCTTGCTATGCATCATGGAGCTAGCCTATACTTACGGAGCCTATTGTGGCTTATGGTTTGTGGTTTTTTAACTCTCTTGGCTATAGTTATAGAGAGAGACTTAGTGAGAGGGGGTGGGGGGAGAGGGGGAGGGGCAAGGGCAGGGGGAGCAAGGTAGAAGGAGAGGGGAAAAGAGAGAAAGATGAAGCTAGAGAGAGGAAAATAGAGAAATTGAAATTGAGAGAAAAATTGAAAGAAAGTAAGTAATTAAGAGAGCAAATTGGGTAAAGGAAGATAGAGAGAAGAAGGAAAGGGAGAGAGAGAGACAAAGAAAGAGAAAGACAAATAGAAAGAGAGAGGTTAAGAGAGATAGAATAAGAGAAAGAGAGAGGTTAAGGGAGAATGAGGGAAGGAAGAGGGAGCCAAATAGAGAGAGGTAAAGGGAGAGACAAATTAAGAGAGAAAGAAGAAAAGAGAGGGCTTGAGAAGAAGAGAGACATTAACAGTGGAAAAGAGAGATGGAGAGATGAGAGATCAAGAGAATGAGAGGGCTAGAGATAGGGAGAGAGAGGAAAATTAAGAGATTAAGAGTTAAAAGATTGAAGAGAAAAAGAGAGAGGGAGGGAGAAAGGGATAGACCAAGCTAAAGAGAGAGATTAAGAATGGAAGAGAAGGAAGAGAGAGATAAAAGGAGCAAGATGAAGCTAGACAAAGAGAAGGAGAATACGGAAGGAATAGACAAAAAGGGAGAAATTGAGAGAAATTGAGAAAGATATAGGGAGATACTTGGGAGAAGTAGAGCTAGAAAGAGAGGGGGAACAGAGAAAGAGAGAGATAGACAAAGGGAGAGAGAGAAAAAGGGCAAGAAGACACAAATTAAGAGAGAAAGAGACAAAGGGAGATAGAGAGAAGTTTACAAGAAACACAGAGCTAGAGAGAGGGAGACACTTGAAGGGATTAGGCCTATAGACACCCATATTGATACATTTTTTGAACTATGAAAAACTTAGGGGTGCATCTATGATGTCATGACACCATGCATTCAAACCGAAAAAACCTAGGGGAACATGGGTTTGTTGATTGCATACTTGGAATAAGATTACCTAATTCTTATGTGTTTTGTTAATACCTTGCTACTTGATTTTTCTTTCCAAATAATTGAATAAGAGGAGAAGTATGGTGGGTAGAGAGGGGTGTCTTAATGATGGGATGAAGCATGTACTGGATGATGTTGGTGAGCTAGAAGAGGTGAAGATGGCCAACAATCTTTTGGAATGTGAGTCACAAGACAATCTCAAAATGATTGTGTATTAAGAAGCTTCAAGAATTTGGCAAAAATCCTAGGACTCAAAGGTATACTTGCACACTTGTATTAGCCATTATAAGGCTAGGGAAACTAATGAGGCCTTGATGTAAATGGAGGTAGTAGTTGATTGCTTTGGATCTTACATTGGATGAAGGGTGGAAAAGCATATTGAGTTCATGCCTTGCATGAAAGGGAAGGTTGATTATGCTCTAAGAGACAAAAAGCTAGTGGAAAGCAGCATGTTAGGAGAAAGAAGGTGGAGAGATGCCTTTTGCATAGGGAAAATTTGCATGGAGAAGATAAAAAAGCTAAGGGTCGACTAGGAATAGGAAGGTCAATCTCACAAAAGGAGAGTGAAGGCAACTTTACTAGGTGAGCAAAGATCAAGCTTGAGGGAGAGAAGAGGAATAGATATCATAAAGAAAAGCTAAAGTTCGAGTAGGAATAGGAAGGTTGTGATCTCACAAAAGGAGAGAGAAGGCAGCTTTACTGGGGTTTAGGCAAAGATCAAGCCAAAGGTCAGATGAGGAATAGGATGGTTGTGATGTCACAAAAGGAGAGTGAAGGTAGGATTATTGGGTCAACAAAGATCAAGCTAGAGGGAGAGAAGAGGGATTGATATCATATGATGAAAGGAGATAGGAGTAGTACTTTGTTGAAGTACACATCTATCAGCTTGAACAAAGAATCAGCATACAGTTAGCAATCTCAATTCAGTGGGCAGTAATCATCCTACATGTCACCATCAATAGGGGATAAGACATAGCATTTGCAAAACAGGGGAGGAGGAAAGCCATGGACTACGAGTAGCATGTAGGTTTCATGGAGACTCAAGAAGCTCAAAATAGAAAATATACCAAGAGTGATCAGGATAATGATTCTTATGATTCTGGTCTACTCCAACATCAAGAGCTTTGATCATATGAACGAAAGGTCACCCGCCATCCTATAGTTTGATACCTTGCAAAACAAATAGAGGAAGGAGAAAATGTGATCATTGAAGTTTGGAGAACTATCAATGGAGGTACTCGTACAATAGTTACTATGAGAGGAGGATGGTCATAGTGTATATAGAAGGGAAGATGCTTAGCTTTGGTCACATCAGTTATGCATGGAACATGGCCTGCCATGTTTGCATATGTAGTATGTAGTTGAATGTTATATTGAGGAGTTGTTTGGCAAGAGGTCAGATGGAAGTGGAATTTACTTATCATCCTTTCAATAAAATGGGGATAGGTGGCTACATTATCAAGGGAGGAAGATTTTGAAGGGAGTTAAGAGACTTGGCTATGGTGCTTGCATCTATCCAAGCTTTTGAGAAAGAGTAGTTCTAAGGCTAAGGAGGAGAGGAGTTAAAGTTTTTTGAAGATCCATGATTCTCTACATCATCCTTGATACGTTGAAGACTTTTATGGTGAAGGCTAACTAAGTTCACATGCAAGAATAAAACCACTCATCAATGTTCAATGTTTTTAAAGCATATTCTTTTCTTTCATACCACTTCTTAATGATACCCACTTTGAAAAGCTAATTCAATTATTTACGAGTATCTATTATTTCTCCATCCAATTAGATTCACTTGGAGGAAGCTATATTGAAATATGTTTTGAGAGCTACTAACCATAGAGATAAATCCATTGCCTTCTTGTGAAGTAGAACCTACAGTGCCCTTTACATTCCATGACAAAATGAATT
Organism: Lygodium microphyllum; assembly: GCF_053477565.2. Lineage (NCBI taxonomy): Eukaryota > Viridiplantae > Streptophyta > Polypodiopsida > Schizaeales > Lygodiaceae > Lygodium > Lygodium microphyllum. The sequence goes on along the minus strand of NC_141144.1, from coordinate 97,143,535 downwards.
GAACTAGTGCTCTCCAATTGTGTTTAATATTATAACCTCCCGTAAAGGAGCCTCAAATCCTTATTCCTACCTTCATAGGTCTAAAAGACTTTGTTAAAGAAGGTTCTTTGATACTACTTGTAGTCCTTCTCCTATCTTTCTTGATTCGTTATCCTTTGCAAAAAAAAAAAAGGATGATTTCTCAATATATTTTGAGCACAAAAGGATAATGCAAATCCATAACTAGATGCACGGGGAAGGTGCTAATCCATGCATGGAACGATATTATACCTAAGGACTATGTCATAGACTCTTTCTGTTTGATTTTTTATATTTTCTTGAAATTTGTGAGCTTTCTCAATCTTCTTATAATTAAGTTCATTATACAATAATGGACTACATGTTCAAGGCCTACTTTAAAATCCCATGATCTATAGATTAATCATCAATAAAACATGCCCTTTCTTATTTAACTTGTGAATATATCCCCATTAAATGATGAATTTTTATATGTAAATAGGATTTAGAAAACCCCTTCATCTAAATTGATGTCAAAGATTTACATATTTGTGGGTAATCCCACCATCTTCCCTCCCCATTGAGCTATTAGGTAGTATATCATTTGGAAGCTCTTCCAATAAAGAAACTTGATAAGTAGCTGTTATAAATTATATATATCTATTATAAATTGTAAATCTATTGTATAAATCTTATCATTTGCCCATTTCCTGAATGAATTAGTGCTACTAAGAACAATAATTTTTCAAAGAGCTGTTTAAAGTAATTTTTATATGAATAGTATATCCATGCTCAATTCAAGCTTGATATCTTTATTCAAATAGTTTTTAATGTTTAAATAATTCTAACAATATATAAATATTATTAAATCATTATGTATATTTTCATACACATAAACTTTAATACAAATAAATATTTTGCAACTAGTCAATGAATGAGGTATGGTCTAAAGCCTCATTTTACAAAGGTTTACTACCTTAATTCCACACTAAATCAAGTATCAACTGTTATTAATGCTTAATGACACATGTACTAAAGACAAACAAAATAGCCCTTGGATTTGATTTGAATAGACATTGCTAGTAGCTATAGTGATCTAAAAAATTCATTTATGATTCTTATTGTATGATATAGATTTAACAATACACTTTTATTGTTTATGTTTTTGCATTATAGGATATTCCAACCCCTTCCTAGATTAAACCCTGAACCTTATCTAAGATCCTCGTCTATGTAATGCACATGCATCATTCTTGCCCACATTTGTTTGTCTAATCTTACGATTCTTATGGGATTAATGTTAACATAACTGGAGCCCCTTGTCTAGACCCACATGGCCTAGATAGTGTCATGTGGACATGTGCTTAGATGCTAGGGAAAACCCTCTAAAACAATCAGGATCGAGAGATACTAAGTAAGGAGTGTGGGTATGGTTTAGTAACCCAATGCCAATGTTTCTTTGACCTTTTCTCAAACCAAAGAAGACCAACTAGAAGAACTAAAGTCTTAGGGCTCAAAAAGCACATCTTTGTATCACAAAGGAGCAACACATATATGTCTATAATGTCATCCACAAGTGTAAGGTCTCTATCATAATTATCCAAGTGAGCTTTGTCTCTTAAATGACTAAAACACCAAGATGTCATCAACTAGACAACCATTGGTAAAACTCTGTGGTTAGAAATTCCAAGGGATCTTCCAAGTGGAGAGTGAAAAATAGAAGACCCTAAAAGACACCAAGCATAATGACACTTCCTTAATCTACACCAAGATCTTCATTGAACTCCTCATGGTCTCTAAGTTGTTACTTGGTGTGAAAGATAGCTATGGATACTTTGCTTTCTTGAGATTTAAAAAGTTGACAAGTCATGTACGTTCACATGAAACCCAAAAGAAGATCACTATGCTTTAAATTAATGGTGTTTCCAACTTTTCTATTTGAAGCTCTACCCATTTGTCTCACTCCTCAGGGGTTTGAACAACACTTTCTTTTGGAGCATATATACCATCAACTCAAGGCTCATATGAACACTCCATCATACTAGTTACAAAGAACATTGTTCTAGTCATCCCCTCCAATTTTCATTGGGAAAGTTTGGTGCAACATCAAGATGACTTGACAAGCTTTTTGGATATTCTTTCTTAATAAGGGTTTGTTTGGAACTAGCCTCGTGCAAGAGCCATGTATATGGTGCCTGCATTCTTTACTGAGCAATCTAATCCCTTAAAGAAAAAATAAAAACAATGTATGAAATGGTAACAATTTTTTGAGATGCCATGTACAACTCCTCTATTACAATCGAGGAGCCATTTTCATGCATTATCATTTTTGCATGCATTCACAAATTTTGAGATGATACGCTACATGTTTCTAGGCACTTAAAACCTGCAAGTAAAAGAACTATATGACTCAAACTAGAGAGGTTGAGCATAACTCATCTTAAGTAGAAAGTAGAGGATATCATTGGGTAGTCTAAAGAAGTTTTTTCTCTTTCAAAAGAGTGAGCCTCATTGCATTTTTTATTATAGTGAAGTTATCAAGATCTCCCCACCGTACACTTGATCATGCTTTCACGCTACCAAACCCATCTATGGATAAGGTGAGCCATTGGTTTATCTAAGGAGCTTTTTGCTCCCCTCATGATTTGTAGGGTGTACTTCTAAATAGCTTCTCTCCTCAAAGTTGGACTTTTTTGCAAGGCTATGCATTTGCTAGTAGTCCCAACTTTCCTTGATTTTTACTTGTAATATAGTATTTCCATAGCTAATCATGTGTTGAAATACAACTTGTACAAAGTTGACCACCTTCTCTCTATTATGCATGTTCAACAAGGTAGTTTTCAACATGTTGATCTCAGCATGGTTATGATAACATGTCTACACCATTACAAGTGTAGCAAATCTCACCAGAGCAAGCTCAAATCATTAGAAATTGCAGTTGTAAGCCATATTATCTTTGTTCTAATTGTGTAAGAGGGAGGGCCCCTTTAGTAGTAAGCTAGCATGATCTGTTCACCTCCTCCCTCTGGACACAAGTCCAATGCTCTTCAAGAGGCCTCCTGAAAAGAATCCTTTCAACAATAAGGAGATCCCTTAAAGTTGAGCCTTGTTGCTCGTCACATGAAATGGATATCACCTTCATAAAAAATATGATGCCCCTCTGTATTCTTAACCTTCAAATAATATATGATGCCCCTCTATGTTCTTGATCTCTTTTTTCAAATATATATATACTCACATTCACACATACATATATCTATGTCTATATTCCACCCATGAAGAGCCCATGAAGAAGAGGCCATAAGATAGAACACAAACACACACATGTATATCAATACATAAACTCTCCTCTTTCTCACCTCTTATGATGGGAAAGGGCCTATACTCATCCCTATCACCTCTTACAACTCTCTTCTTGAAGATAGATAGAGAAGGCCCAAAGCTAATACTAGGCCTCTTATCAAAAGGGCTCTTGCACAACCCTCAATGCACCCTTAAGGAAAGAGATTCTTATGTAGTTGATTTTACAATGTGCTTAAACATTTGATGTTGGTGAAAAGAAGTGCATTGAAGACTATGTCGTTCTACATCATGACTCAATGCCCAATGCATTATGTAGACAAATTTCCTTGATACCGTAAATATTTTAGCATTCATATCCTTGCCTCTCAATTGATGACGGAACTCCTCTCAATCCCCACACTCACAAACAACTCTTGATGATATTTTTGATCAACAAAAACTCCATCTCACAATTGATGTCAACCTATCATGGCCCTCAAGCCACCCTACCTCCTTTCCCTCTCAGAACAAGAGGTTCCTAACATGTAGCAAAAGTCCTAAGATAGATGTGCTAGAAGGTGATTGCTCAATGAAGATTAGCCCCAATCTCTTTGATTTTGCAAATGCACATGACATATTTAGACCAACCCCTAGTGTCTTAGCATTTATGGCCATCATGAATCATAAAATGATGCAACATCAATTAGCCATTCCTCTACTGCATCCCTTAGAATCTTTTTGGATTGCACAAAGATTCCTTATCCTATCCCAAACAATATTCAGAACCAAAATCTATATTTGTCTATCCTTCATTTGTTCCATAAAGATGCAGAGATGTGACTTCCTAACTTTATTTTTTTGTTGATTTCTTACGTCAATACTTATAACTAGGATCAACCTTTTTATCTTGCAAAGAAACCTCATTTTGTTCTAGCTTCTCAATTTCTCCTTTTAATGCATCTTCCTCACTCTCTTGAGAAGTTTGTGATGTCCTTTTAGCTTCCCTTGGAATTTTCTCTTCAATCTCTTTTACTCTCTTCAAGGCTTTTCTCAAATACTCTTTTATAGATTCTTTTACCTCACTTTCTAGACCCTTAGAGTCCCAATGCCAATCAAATGCCCACATCTTACTATCTTGAAAAAGAAGGTCACTTCTCTCTCTCTCCTATCAAGGAGCACTCCAAGAACTTCCTAAGCCATTGAAAAAGGTCACCACTGTGCCATTGTTGCCACATTCACTCATATAATTTTCTACACATTCATTGAAGTATGCTATGCAAACCCCACTCATGTAAACTCAACCTCATCATCACAATACCCAACAATTTCATTTTGAGTCAAACCTTGACTCTCATCACTACCAAGATCACATCTCACAGCATCATTACTCTCGAAGAGTTCCTCAATACTTCATCACTCTTAAACTCATAAAAATAGTGGACATCACTTGTATCAACATACTCTCCATTCATTTCTACACTAATAAGTAGTTCACTCTTAGATGCATCACTATCAACATTCTTCTCATAAGGCAACAAACTTGAGTGGAACTCCTCTATCTATGGATTTTCCAAACTCAACCTCTCTTGGTTCTTTAAATGGGATTCACAAACTCCCTTTCCAAGTCTTTTCCCTGCACACAAAATTTTAACCCTAAAGATCCTTTTTGCAAGATTTATACTCGTGTGGCTCCCTAACTCATTCTCACAATAGATTCTCTTAGTCTCTAGCACATTCTTGATGCTAGAGAGGTAGCATCTAAATCTCAATCACTTTTCAAAACTTTGGGTTTACAAACCCAATCGTTTTGTCATCTCTTGATTTCTTTCTCTCTCATCTCGATGGTCTACCCATCTTTCAAAGTCCCAACCTTTTTCAACAAAATAAAAAGACTTGTCTCACTCTTTAAGGGAATTGGGTCTTCCTTATACTTTATTCCAAACATCACCCATGGTCCTCTTACAAACAAAACTCCCTCTCCCTTTCCTCCACTAGCTCAAAAACTTGTGGAGGATGCACGTCATGACACTAAAATCTAAAAACTTTAATGGGATTCTTAATACCATTTACAACAAATTTTTCTCCATTTTTATTGCCACATTTAATGCCCTGTTTTCAACCTCACTCTCCTCGGGTCATGCCAAGAAGGATGCACTCAATCTTAACTCATCTTTGTCCCCACAATCACTCACATAATCAATCGGAATTTCTCCAAGACTCTCATTATTGATTAAACCACTCTCAAACACCTTACTATTCAAACTCGACTCCAATAACTTGACTTTATCCAAGAATATACTCAAAGTTTGAATAGTTATTGTAGCACTCTCAAGACTATCCTCTACATTGAGAAGTTTCATTTCCAACTTTCTCACTTCAAAATCACTCTCATTGGGCAATAACTTTGAGCTCAAATCCTCTTACTTTTTTCCTCTCATTCACTAAGATCTTTTTTGTAGATTTTGCATGGCTGTTTGCTTGAGGATAGTAAGGAAAGGATTTATGATGTATGATAAAAAAGGTAGACAAGAGGTGATCAGTCACTTCATTGATAAAATGTGTGCCTTGATAACTAACTAGTTCAATGGGGCAGTCCACTTTGTGAGGTAGTCGATAGCAACTATGATGTACTTGGCCTACGATATTGTGTTACATGACTAATTGGCCTGATGAAGTCGATCCCCCATTTTTTAAAACACTGCCTTGCAATGATTGGGGTAAACTCCATCTCGTCCTTGCAAAAAAGTACCTTGGTGGGTTGGCATTCATTGCAATGCTTTACAAACCGTGTTGTGTCTCAAAAAAGTGTAGGCCACCATAGTTGAGATTGCGGCACATTGCGGGCTATCATGTCACTGCTGAAGTGTCATCTAGCAATTCCGCCTCTTGTGCTTCTAAAAGTACATCATGCATTTCATGCTCGGACACACACCTACGTAGCAAGTCGTCCTGCCCTAGCCTATAGAGCTGACCTACTATCAACTGATATAGTTGTATCTTAAGGATGAGTCACCTAAGTCAGGGGCTATGTCTCGATAGGTCTTTTGGGTAGTCCATGCTCATGTACTTAGACTATGCCATCTGTCCAATATGGCGACAAGCGGGCTTTAAACAAATCTCCTCGCTAGACAGACTAAAAAGATGCACGCCTAGGAAATCATCACAGCAGCAATACCCTGTCCAATAGCTTCTCCTATAGGGATGTGGGACATGTGGTCAGCCATGTGATGCTGTTTTCCCTTGCGTATAACCACAAAAAAGTCAAACTCTAAGAACACAAGTAACCATCGAGCAATGTGTCATATAGCACAAGTTTTATAAAAAAGATAAAGCAAGGCTTGATGGTCAACAGAGAAGGTAAAAGGCATTGCCAACAGATAATGTCAAAATTTGTTTATAGAAAATACCATGACTAAACCTTCTCTCTCCATCATGGAATAGTTCATTTTGGTGTTCATGTGACTGGTAGTGAAATTCACTAGATAGTCTAGATTTTGTTCACTAGGCTAGCCCAACACTACCCCCCAGCGTGAATGTGGACGTGGAAGGTCATGGTCCAATCTGAGACTCATAGTATTAGTGTGGTTGCCAGAGCCCTCTTCAACTCTTGATGTACATGTTGGCATTCCTTGGTCCATTCAAATAGTATCAATAGTTTGTAGAATGGTCTAGCAATTAATGCATAGTTCAATACAAATCACCGATAGTAGCCCATATGCCCTAGGAAGAATTGAACTCCCTTGTAATTGGTTGGTGGTGGGAGGTGGAGAATTACCCTAACTTTCGAGAACTCAGGGGTAGTTTCCTTCTTGGACACAACGTACCCTAGGAGGATGCATCCATGCTTCACCTAGAATTGGCACTTAAGGGGGTTCAACAAGAGATAGTACAGTCTACATCATTGAAAGACTGTGCGGAGTTTGTCTAGAAGTTCTTTCCAACTCGAATGAACACACAAGTCATCAATAAACACCTCTAAGTCCCACCAAAATATGTCCTTGAAGATGCAACACATGAGTCATTAGAATGTGGCTTGTGCATTTGTCAGCCCAAAGGGCATGATTATGTAGACAAAGACACCCCACTTAGTAGCGAATGCAGTGTTATACTTGTCATCAAGAGACACTTGCACCTAATTGTAACCTGAGAAATTGTCTAGGAAATGTAGGCTTCTTTGCTAGCCACTGTTTCAAGCATATGCTCAATGTACGACTATGGATAGTTGTGTCTATTTATTGCAGCATTGACTTTCTTATAATGAATGCACACTCAGATTTTCCTATTCTTCTTATGGACGATTACAATGGGCAAGAGCCAGTTTTGTTGCTCAATTTCATAGATAAATCCTTTTCTCAAAAGTTTGTCCATCTTCTCCTTAACCACATAAGCATGCTCGACATTCATTGGATACAACCGCTACTTGATCAGTGTTGCATCAGATGTCATGGGGCTATTTTGAGTCACTATACTTGGATCCACTCTCACTACAAGGGAATGGGGGTATAGTGATGATTGTTTCCGATGCAAAACAGTGGCATCGCTATCTGTATCAAAAAAGTGATGCAAATAGCGATGCCAATCTAAGAAAAAAAGCGGCAAAAAACCGAGCACGACATTTTGTCGCAAAGAGTGAAAAAAAGAGATCATGGCTTTGGGAAAGAGAGAGAGAGAGAATAAACATGAAAGATAACAAAGATAGAGAGAAAGGGAGGGAGAGAGGAGAATCTGTAAGAAAACAACAAGGGGATAGAGAGAAACAAAGAGAGGGGCAACAAATAAAGAGAAAGAAAGAATGAAAGATAGGGGGGAGAGAACACGAAACGAAGAGTGAAGAGAGAGGTGGATAAAAGGGTGAAGTAAAGAGAAGAATGATAGTGGAAAAGAGAGAGAGAGAGAAAGGGAGGGAGAGAGGAGAATGAGTCAGAAACAACGAGGGGGCGGAGAAAAATAAAGAGAAAGGCAACAAAGAAAGAGAAAGAGAGAAAGAAAGAGAGGGGGGAGAGAACACGAAACGGAGAGTGAAGGGAGAGGTGGATAAAAGGGTGAAGTAAAGAGAAGAAGGATAGTGGGAAAAAGAAAGAGAGATAGAAAGAGAATTGGAAAAAAAGAGACAAAAAGAGGGAGAAAAAGAGAGATAGAAAAAATAATAAATAGAGAGTGAGAGAAAGAGAGAAAAATAGAAACAATGAGAGAATTAGAGAGAACAAAATTATAGAAAAATAATGGTAGAGGGGGAAGAGAGGCATGAAGAGGGGTGGGGAGAGAAAGTCTTTCAATGCCTTATTTTATGAGTTCTTTATTTTTTAATCATTGATTATGATTTTGACGAGATGCATTGAGTGCAAATGGAAAGGAAAAGAGAGAAAATGTGAGAGTGGGGAGAGAAGATGGGGGGGATAAAGAAACATTTATAGAATTAGAGGGGGAGAGAGAAGCAAAGAAGGATGAAGGGAGGCAAATAAAAAAAGAAAAATTGAATGAGAACAAAAACCTGTTGTTTGTTGTAACGTAGACAAAATGGAAAATGATGATGGTTGTCATGTCCAAGATCATGAGGCATATCTTAATCAGCGTGTCTCGTGTCCTTGCTCTCAATGCAAGCTACCAGATTAGATGAAAGCATTGCTTGTTTATAGAACATGTATGATGCTTCGATGAGTTCTAATTGGAGATCATTGATCAAGCAATGTCAGAATTTGAGCGAACAGTAAGAGAAGTGTATATCAATCATACCTTATATTCGCAAACTAATTGAATATCATATACAAAAACATTAGACATGGCCATAAAATTTATATAGAGAGGTGATGTCTCATCCCAAGGAGGAATGCACCTATTGCAACTAGTTAGAAGAGTTTGTGGGCATGTGATGGATGGAGTGCTTGATCCAATCCACCACTTGGAAGACATGACTCAGTCTATACCCTCAATACTAGATGAGACAAGCAGGCTTTTAGACCTTCCTCCAATCTTGGAGCCTAAGATGGAAGCAATGATAAATGCATTGATGCCCATGAATACTGAGGCATTTGATCTACTAAGAGAGGAAGCGTCCATACCATTATATGATGGATGTTGAGTATCGCTCCTAAGGATATTTCTTGTTCTTCTAATTATGTAGGTAAAACATGGGTAGAGCGATGCAAGTGTGACCGAGTTGTTCACTTGCATTCTACATATGCTCCGTTGATTTTTTTAACTCCATCATAAAAAACATTTATGCTTTTTCAAGGTGCTTTATGATTTTTTTCCAGGTTGCTAAAATATCATATATTACCACTTGAAAATACCATGTCTAAGTCTTGTGATGATGTGCGACATGTTTTACAAAAGCGTGGCATGGACTATAATAGTATCCATGGATGTGTCAACGATTGCGTGTTGTTTCAAGGAGAGTACGGGACTATGGAGACATGTCCATAGCGTGGTGCTCAAAGGTATCGACAAGACTTGCATCAAAAAACCATTCCTCAGAAAGCTCTTAGAAACTTTCCACTTATACCACGTAACGTCACATGTTTCATACATCGGGCATGGTGAGCTTGACAATGTGACATGCACAAAATAGATCCATAGATAGAGTCCAATGAATATCAGCAGATTCACACGCATGGAGCCACATTGACTCTACCTTTCTAGGATTTTCATGAGAGCCAAGGAATCTTCAACTCAGTCTTGCTATGGATGGCGTGAACCCATTTGGTCTCCACTCACCTTCTTACAATGTGTGGCCTGTAGTCCTTGTTAACTACAACATCATCCCGCCATAGCTTTTTATGAAGAAAGGACACCTAATCCTTAGCTTGCTTGTTCTTGGGCGCTACAAAGTCAAGAAAATGGATATTCGTCTCCATCCATTAGTTGATGAGCTTAAGATTTTGTGGGAGGAGGGGGTTGTCATGGAAGATATGAGCAAGCACAATAGCTGCCAATATATGAGTCATTCTCATGTGGACCAAGCATGACTTTTTGGGATTCGGGGAGTGGTTAGGTTAGTAGGCTTGCATTCTCATTGGTGATATCTAACATAGCTCGTTCAATTTTATGTTGACTAAAAAGAGGTGTTGGGACAGGTCTGGTTACCTCCGGTTATCATGCATGTCCATTGTGTCGGCCACAGTTAAACTCTCAAAGGTCACAAACCATGAAGAAGATGGTATATCAAGGACATGCCACTTTCTTACCAGAGGGTCATGAACTGAGGAAAGGTTTTGTTGGACAACCTCCACTATGAATGAATGCCCAAAGCTCATATGAGTTGAAAATTGTCCACACGGAATCACATCCAAACAGTGGTGGTCCTTAATTTTCAATGAGTTGCCGTATTGGATCCACTTATAGATCAACCACTTGTTGGATCTCATGCACATGTTCAAGAATGTGGGTAGTTTACTATGGGACCACATCAAAAGGCACGAATGGATTTGAAGCGGGTAGGCAAGATGGAGGCACTTTCGATAAGGTCTATCCGCATGCTAATGGGTATGATGCATTCCCTCAGATCCATTTTTTCTAAAGACGACCAACTATCACCGTAACTAAAATCCCATGATTTGCATAAGATATGTCAGGTTTTTACTAGTCTTGATTGTAAGTGGCCTATCTATTTTGCTATTTAGTATCTAGTTGGTGTTCATAATGCTTCTTCATTTGTGGCAATCTGTACTGCCAATCGTGATCTGTTGCAACGAAGAGAGACAACTATCCACTATCATACAATGAGCATATGCTTGAAAGAGTGGCTAGCAAAGAAGCCTACAATTTCCTAGATGGTCTCTCAGGTTACAATCAGGTGCAAGTGGATCTTGATAACAAGCATAACACCACATTTGCTACTGAGTGGGGTGTCTTTGTCTACATAATCATGCCCTTTGGGCTGACAAATGCATCAGCACATTCCAACAGCTCATGTGTACCATCTTTAAGGACACACTTCAGTGGGAGTTAGAGGTGTTTATTGATGACCTGTGTGTTCACTCGAGCTAGAAAGGACTTTTAGACAAACTTTGAGCAGTCTTTCAATGATGCAAACTGTACTGAACACCCTTAAGTGTGAATTCTAGGTGAAGCATGGATGCATCCTCTTAAGGTACATGGTGTCCAAGAACGGCATTGTCACTGGCTTCTCAAAAGTTAGGGTAATTTTTTATTTTGCACCACCAACCAATTACAAGGGAGTTCAGTGCTTACTAGGGCATATGGGCTACTATCGGTGATTTGTGTTGAAGTATTCCTTAATTGCTAGACCACTCTACAAACTGTTGATACTATTAGAATGGACCAAGGAATGACAATGTGCATATGAAGAGTTGAAAAAGGCTCTAATAGCCACAGAACACTACAAGCCTCAGACTGGACCATAACCTTTCACGTCCACATTGATGCCTCGAGGTTTGGCGAGGGGGGTAGTGTTGTGCTAGCTTGGTGAACTCAATCTAGACTATCTAGTGAATTTCGCTGGCAGACAATTCATGGACACCGAAATGAACTATTTCATGATGAAGAGAGAAGGTTTAGGCATGGTATTTTCTATAAAGAAATTTTGGCATTATCTGTTGGCAACGCCTTTTACCTTCTTTATTGACCATCAAGCCTTAATCTATCTTGTTAATAAAGCTTGTGCTATAGGACGCATTGTTTGATGGCTACTTCTCTTCTTAGAGTTTCACTTCTTTGTGGTTATACGTAAGGGAAAAAAACATCACATGACTGACCTCATGTCCCATATCCCCATAAGAGAAGCTACTAGATAGGGTATTGCCACTGCGAGGATTCTCTAGGCGTGTGTCTCTTCAGCCTCTCTGGTGAGAAGATTTGTTTAGAGCCCACTTGATGCCATATTGGCCAGATAACATAGTCCAAGTACATGAACATGGACTACCCGAAAGACCCATCGATAGACCCCAACTTAGGCAACTCATCCTTAAGATACAACCCTATCAGTTGATAGCAGGTTAGCTCTATAGGCTAGGGTAGGACATCTTGCTATGTAGGTGTGTGTGCGAGCATGAAATGCATGATGTACTTTCAAAAGCACACATAAAAATTGTTGGAGAACACTTCAGTGACAACATATAGCCCGCAAGGTGCTGCAATCTCAACTATGGTGGCCTATGCTTTTTCGAGATGCAACACGATTTGTAAAGCATTGCGATGAATGCCAACAGACCAAGGTACTTATTTGCAAGGACAAGATGGAGTTTACCCCAATCATTGCAAGGTGGTGTTTTAAGAGATGGGGGATCTACTTCATCAGGCTGATTAGTCCCGCAACACAATATTCATAGGCCAAGTACATCATAGTTGCCATGGACTACCTCACAAAGTGGGCAGAAACACGAGTCACTAGAAAGAATAATGCTAGGAACACAACTAAGTTACTTTGGGAGCAAGTGATCTCACGATTTAGCTGCCCCATTGAACTAGTTAATGATCAAGGCACACATTTTATCAATGAAGTGATTGCTCATCTCTTGTCTACCTTTTTTATCATACATAAAAAATCCTCGCCTTACTATCTTCAAGTGAATGGCTAGGAAAAAACTACAAATAAGATATTAGTGAACACCCTAACCAAGGTAGTTTCTGCTTCGCGTAGTGACTAGACAACAAGCTAATTGTAACCTTATGAGCCTATAAAATGGATGTACGACACAAACTCCTATCCGATTGACCTATGGAACTGAAGCTATTTTACTAGTGGAATTCTTTCTCCCTAGCCTTAGATTAGCCATTCAAGAGCGATAGGATGAGAAGGAGGCATGGACAAAATGCCTAGTTGAGTTAGAACGCCTATATTGGAGACTCGACTTCTAGCTACCCATGTACTGATTTGCGAAAAGGCACGATGTAACAACTAGTTTGACAAGCATGTTAAGCAGCGAGACTTTGATCATCGGGGCGACCTCGTAGTGTTATAATCAATAAAAGGCCACAAGTAGAAGATGAAGTTTAGGGAATTAGGACCTTTTGGAGTTTTTACCATTAGCCAAACCAAAAAATGTGGAGCTCCAGACCCTGGATGGAGAGAGCATAGGATTCTTCAATCGTATCCACATAAAGAAGCACTACCCTCTCACACATCCACTACATGAGCTTCCCATGCTAGAGTCCCCTATGAAAGTCTGAGTTGCCACAATTACGAAAATAGAAGATGATGATGAAGAGGCAGTGGAACCTGCTTGCCTCCGCATAATTGTCACCGCCCAATGAACACATACCTTCCATGCATTGATTGATGAAGGAGCTGATTTAAATATCTTAACTCACGATCATTGGACTCAAATCGACCAACCATAACTATAGCTCACGAGTGCCAAAATCAGCCCTTTTGGGGGCCAATCATATGCACTTTTGAAAAAGTGCAAAGTTGTAGCCTCTATCGATTCTAAGAGCATACCCATAATCTTTTATGTGTTGTTGAACACAAAAGGTGCCAGTAAGGAATTGTTGTTAGGATGCACCTTTAAAAAACAGGCCCATTGCAACATCAACTACGAGTCACAGCGTATGCACCTTGCCATCAGCAATGTATACATTGTGAGAGCTTTCAGCAAGGGCAACATGGCTCCATCAAAGCCTGTAAAGCCACTAATAGAGGAATCCATCCCCAGGTCTAGGGAGAGGGGTCGTGACTTATCACAACTCACCATGCCCAAAAAAAACAAATCGCGGAGATGAAAGCCAAATCCCATGAACCCAAGTTTAAATGGGTACCTAAACATCAAGGACTACCATGAAGAAGCAACCAAACACAACCTCACAAGGCTAGGAATTTACTCTCAAAACCTAGGAAACAGAGAAGAAACTATCGGCATCGACAAATGGTCAAAAGATGCACTAGGTCCCCAAGACTTTATTACAAGTGCAAGGCTATTATGATGGCAATACCTGGATATGGGTACCCAAAGCCAAGACTTCCAAGCGCACTACTCAAGCAGAACCCTTGAGCTTTCCCACACAAGCATGCATGATAGCTTAGAAACTGAAACCCCAAACAACTCAAGCTGTACAGACCATAGAGCTCAAACCCACTATGCTTGAAGAGCCTCAACTAGTCTATCAAACAAAACTCTAGCTTGATGCCTCCAAACCACCTCATCCCTTGGGTAAGTTACTATGTATAAAAAAAATGCATCACGTGAGTTCAAAAGAAGGGAATATTAAAAAAGATAGTCTTACAGATATACATTCACAGAAGGAAAAAAATTTAAAATACATAAATTTATTCATAAAAGGAGTATCTATATTCCATATGTGTATTTTTTACATAAGGGTATTATTAATTGATAAAACAAGCCAATATTTTCTTACCAAAAAGGGGTCTCGAATAATGCCTTCCATTTACGTAGTGATGGAGTTGTTAGTTGTAGATGATAGAACTACTTAGATGTGATGGGAGCCAAGAGTTATAGGTAGGGGCAATTGGAGCTCTTGGAATGTTTGTGGACGTTGCATAAACAAGACATCCAAAAGCCTTGGGTATGGACATGCTCGATGACATGAGTATTGTAGATGTGTAGCCAAATGGTAACCACATGAGACCACATGCTCTTCAACATCTCCACAAGTTGATTTGACATGTGTATGAGATGGCTCTTGATAGTTGCACCACCCGTAAGTTCATGACTTGAGCTAAGAATGTGATTGAATGTAACGTGTCCACTAATATCCTCTAGGACACGTCTTAGTAGTCCATCGGAAAGGTTGTCTAGAAGACTCCACCCGGCACTCCCATGGAATGTTGCGGGTTTTGTAATCTAGGACTTTCCGCGTCTGCCCCGTAACGGAAGTGTCCTGGGCGCTTTCCACTTAGGATCGAACGGAATTGTTTGGTCGTTTGCTAACAGCAACTAGCGTCAGACCTGATCGAACTACTTTACGCAGAACGCTCGGTCTGAAGCGAATTCATGCTGCACTTGGTTCAAGGAGAATGGGAAACGAGAGGGATGCAAGGCTCGACCTCTCTGCCAAAAGGCATAGTCCCATTCCGTTCCCCTAAAACAGCCTGAATCGGGTAATCGGTACTTCCAAGTCATTGTTCTCCTTGCTTGCTTTGGTGATGACGATCATCCTCTGTCCATCGAAGATCTTGAGAAAAAGTTCCCGGCTAACCGGGACCACCCATCCATAGGACAGACCCAAGGTCCATCCTCCGCACTTTCCTCGGTTTGTTTTAGTTATGTAATTACCTACCACATTAGTTTGACACATACAAACAGCTTCCTTGATTAACCCTGTTAAGCACTGGTTCCTTCACGTAATCTTATCACAGGACATAAAGAAAACAATGTCAAACAACTCCTTTATTATCATTATATCCTTTTATCTTTGAAATACAAGGAGTTCCCGCCCGTAGGCGTATTCATAATCCGCCCGAAGGCTATCCAGTAATCCTTCCTGTGATTACTATCCCAAGTTTCCGCCCGTAGACTAGTATGCGGGCCTCGAGATCCAATCCCGAGTCACGTTAGTCTCTTGTGCAGGACCCGGAAGGCGAGGGATTTACAGCCAGAGCCCCCCCTGGCACCCAAGCGTCCTCCTGCTCCAAGCAGAAGTCAACGGAGAGACCTCTCACGGCGGGTTCGGTCCACGTTCCCGGCGCGGTTCACAACCCCCTTGGTTAGGGTCAGGCAGGCAGTCCGGGGTAACTGAAGCTGCCTCTCAGGCACCAACCTGAAGCTTTAGATATATTTTCATCCTTTAGTTCATTGAGCAAACAATGCAAACAATCCTTTCTAACTTTTACAAACACAATCAAATTCCAATGGCCGTTTGGCTGGCAAACTGTCAAGGAGTAACTCCTTACCTCCGAATGCAATCCGTATTCGATCCGGAATCCATTGCAACTTAGCAAGATTCCCATCATCCTTGGGTTAGAGTCATACCCTTCCAATACATTAGGTTTATTGTGGCAGGATCCAACGACCATGTCGCTTTAGATTATTGTCGGTCATTTGCTTTAAGGCAAATACTTAACTTTCCTTTTCCTCCGCAAACTTTTCCCAAGAAAAGTGAATAACAGGATGGTCACTCAACCTTAATAATTTAACTTCCTTCAATGACTTGTCAACTTCATTTCAAGAGATGACAAAACTCTTTGCGGACAAATTCCAAAGCTATACAATGTTGCGGCTTGTGCGCAAGTATTGCATCTATTCTACGGAATCCTCCTATCCATTTCTTAGTGTTCCGACCACGGGTCTCTAACCCTAGTCGAGTAACAGGATTTTTGGGGTATCCTTTAAGTCATTTCTAATTAGGTTTGGCTCATGATTCTAGAATATGCAACTTCGTCGGAGTTCCATCATGATCCTTAGGTTCACAGTTTTTGTCTAAGCGAGGTCAAATTATCCTTGCACTAAATCCTAGTTATCTCCTAGGATTCCTGTGTTTATATGATTCCTTGTGGTTCATATTACTTAGCCAATCCGATTATGCCTGTTTGCGACAAGGATGATCCTTCTAGGGTGATAAACCAAATCTAACAGAATCCAATTCGCGTAAACATGCGATTGATTGCCGTTTCCTTGGTAAGGTAAAATTACTTACTAATCTGTACGCTAACTTTCCTAAGTCTCCCTAGGGTTTACCAATTAATCATGCCTACTACTTTGTAGTCTATGCTTTCGAAACTTATGCATTGGCGAACCATGCAATCTTTCCTTGGTGCACGATAATCTAGCTACAGCTTTTCCTAGGACCTTCTAGGTCTTACATCAATAGTCGTACCTACAACCTTGTTGTTTAGCCTTTTTCATTTTATGCATTTACACCTAATTACGGCTCTTAATGATTGACCTTTTTCTCATGACGACTATGCAATTCCTAACATTCTCCTAGCCACTAAGTTGTTGATGATACTCAAGCGAAATTAGTGTTATTCTATTCCATCTTATAACTATTTTGCAAGTTATAAGTTCACTTTAGTATCCTATTAATTCTTTCCGAATGAAACCTTATGGTGCTAGACTTTCCCTATGAAATCATAATGTGCATATACGCTTAATTCATCATATCTAGGATGGCAACTAATGCACATATAAACTTCGTCTTCTTGCTTAGGATTAGATTCTTACCTTTAAAAATACCATCTACATGCATCTAATTCCCTAACCGTTCAATCTTTCATAATGCTCAAAAAGATGCATTTCTTTCAATGCTTTTAATTTAAACGTAACTTGAATTTCCCTTCCTAAGCGCGCCTAATCATTTCCTTATGCGGAATTAACACGAAGAACCTGGACTTGTGGAGTCGGAGTGATGTCCACTTGCACGTTTGGAGTCGAACCTCCCGCGGCTGCCTCCTGGGATCTTTTAGGAGCCATCGTAGTAGTAAATTCGACTCCCGATCTGCCTTTGTGCTTGTATGCGGTTGGGTTCCTCTTCGGGATAGAGCTTGCGACAAAAGCTTAGGACTCTCCACGAATTCGAATCGGCGCGGTAATTGGACGGCTTGCGGCTTATCCCTTCTTGCGGAGATCACTCGATGGATCTTGCGGTGGTCTTTGAGGCTCCGCCGTCTCTTCTTAGACGTTCCAGGGAGGAATAGGAAGGCCTTTTCCCGGAATTGGGATGGGACGGAACCTTTGGAAATGGGTGGAATAAAAATCCCTTTAGGGAAGTTGGAAAAATGGCCGTGGGAAAGGCCTTTGGGCCAAAATGGTGGGAAATTGCCTTGGAATGGGGGCAAAAGATTTAGGGTCGTGGGAAAGGCCTTTAGGGAGGCCCCCCCTATGGAAGCTTCTAAAGAAGCTTCCAAAGGAGCTTCTGGGCACGTAGGCAGGGCCGTGGAGACGTGGTGATGGCCTGGCGGCCTGGCGACTGCAGCGGCAGCACGGCGGATGGGGAGCGGAGCTGGGCGGCAGCGACTGAGGACCGTGGCGAGGCGGCGAACCAACTGCTGGCGGCGGCAACGGCTGGCGGCTGAGCTGGGTGGCGGCGATCTTCAGCAACTGGCGGCTCTCCCTCTCCACAGAGTCTTCTCCGCCTCCTCTAAGCACACCCCCATCAAGGGGGTGTTTTTATAGGCCGTGGGGGTGGGGAAGGGGTCTCCACCCACGTGGGGAACTCCCCCATGCAAACCCCCTCTTTCCCATCCCCCCCCACACACTCCCTTTCCTCCAGCCATGCATCGGCTGGGGGAAAGGGATAAATACATAAAAAAATTTGCCTTTAATTAATTGAATTGCCCCTCCCAAGAGGTGTTTCCATGCGGCTTGCGGTTTTTATTCCCCGGGTCATTTTACCACTTGCAGAGGATCCTATTTTCCTCGTGCGGTTCACACATTACGCGGCCCATAATCCAAATGCGAGAGATACCCTTTGCACAGGGTTTACACGGTATACGGAAAGTTAATATTTACGGTACGGTACGCGGAAATATTACATTCTCTCCCCCTTAGAAGAATCGAGATGTCCTCATCTCGAGATAAATTGGGGATATTGAAGATTGAGAGAGCTTTCATCCATCCAGGTAGCATCCTCTTCGGAATAATCTTGCCACTGGACGAGGCATTCTCTCAAGGTTCTAGATCTCAACTGTCCCTCCCTGACCGTGGCCAATACCTTGACGGTGTCCCTCGCTGAGCTTGGGGCATTGCTTTCTGAAGTGACCGAGTTCATTGCAGTGGAAACATCGGATGTTTCGGCCATTACCGTGAGTAGGAACAAAGTTTTTGACGTTATTTGTCCTTGCCTTCTTTCTTTGTCCCTGATTGTGGCCTTGAACTCTCTTAACCTGGGGTCTGAATGCTCCTCCGCTTGGGTCGCTATAAGACCAATTCTTAATACTCCTTGGTTTAGCTTGCACTTCCTGAATTATGGGTGCCGCTCGAATGAGTGCATCCTGAAGATCTGATGGTCTCATAGATTCGAGACGGGTATTTACAGGTGGATTTAAGCCTGCGCAAAATTTGGACACCTGCTGTGTCGTGTCCATTCGTGGCGCATACTTCAAGAGTGAGACAAACTTAGAGTAGTATGCGTCAAGCGTGAGTCCTAACTGTTTTAGCTCATAGAACTCATTCATTTTCTGTGTACGATATGCGGGTGGCAAATATCTCCCTTGCACGGCTTGCTTTAACTTCTCCCAGGTAACGGACCCCTCTGAAATCCCTTGATCCCTGCACCATTGTTTCCACCATAGTCTGGCTTCACCGATGAGTTTTAATTTGGCGAGCATGGCCTGATTGGTTGGTGCAGTGCCAGCGGCTTCGAAGTAGTCCTCCATAGATTCAATCCAAATCTCAGCGTCTGACTGGACGAATCTGCCTCTCCCGTCAAACTCGGGTGCCTTTATTTGTTTGAGGAGGAACTTCTTCTCCTGGATCACAGTAGTACTTGATGTAGGGGGCGAATTTGGAACCTGTACCTGGGGTTGTGCCTGGCGTAAAAAGTTTTCTTAAGGTTATTATATGATAATTGCCATTAGCTTATCTTTAGTTCAGCTAATTCGTAACTCATGAAGCAACTAGACTTTTTGCAACAACTTTGATGCACAATCGGATAGTGATAAAAGAAGTCCTTATTTATATTTATATGGCGTAGCCTCATACAACATCTCCAGTCATTACATCTAGTTTGGGGAGAACAACATAGTATTGGATTTGTCTACAGGAACTGTGTAATAGTAGGGTTTTGGGTCATGTATCTTTAGGAATCGATAATGCATCGGAAGTTCGGGATATCCTTTCCGCTGGAAACCATACTTCCCATGGCGTCCCAATACCTTGATCCTATCAGCTGGAATTACACGGGTTACTTCCTCATAAACATATGAGTTTAATTCAACCCTCCGACCTTGAATATGCAAAGTCGAATTCACGTGAGCTTCCACAAAAATGAACAGCTTCACGACTTTCAAATCTTCCAACCACTTGATCCTCTTCAAGTTGGTTTGTAGATAAGCAAACCGGTGGGCAGCTATGTAGTAGATTCCTGAAGACCCAGTCCATCTTCGCTCTATATATAGAGGTGATGGGTTATAAATCCGCTCCAAGATGTTCATCATCTCAATTCTCTGCCTATAATGCGGAGAATGCATCGCAGTCATGAAAATGATCCGGAACACCAGAAATTTATTCCACGCCTCATAATTCTGCAAGACAGTATTGAAGATGAGAAAATGTTTGGACAGGAACAAATTCTTTACTTCACTTCTAATGAAATCTTATGAAAACAATTCCATTATAAGTCGGCTCTGATACCAACTGTAACGTGTCCACTAATATCCTCTAGGACACGTCTTAGCAGTCCATCGGAAAGGTTGTCTAGAAGACTCCACCCGGCACTCCCATGGAATGTTGCGGGTTTTGTAATCTAGGACTTTCCGCGTCTGCCCCGTAACGGAAGTGTCCTGGGCGCTTTCCACTTAGGATTGAACGGAATTGTTTGGTCGTTTGCTAACAGCGACTAGCGTCAGACCTGATCCAACTACTTTACGCAGAACGCTCGGTCTGAAGCGAATTCATGCTGCACTTGGTTCAAGGAGAATGGGAAACGAGAGGGATGCAAGGCTCGACCTCTCTGCCAAAAGGCATAGTCCCATTCCGTTCCCCTAAAACAGCCTGAATCGGGTAATCGGTACTTCCAAGTCATTGTTCTCCTTGCTTGCTTTGGTGATGACGATCATCCTCTGTCCATCGAAGATCTTGAGAAAAAGTTCCCGGCTAACCGGGACCACCCATCCATAGGACAGACCCAAGGTCCATCCTCCGCACTTTCCTCGGTTTGTTTTAGTTATGTAATTACCTACCACATTAGTTTGACACATACAAACAGCTTCCTTGATTAACCCTGTTAAGCACTGGTTCCTTCACGTAATCTTATCACAGGACATAAAGAAAACAATGTCAAACAACTCCTTTATTATCATTATATCCTTTTATCTTTGAAATACAAGGAGTTCCCGCCCGTAGGCGTATTCATAATCCGCCCGAAGGCTATCCAGTAATCCTTCCTGTGATTACTATCCCAAGTTTCCGCCCGTAGACTAGTATGCGGGCCTCGAGATCCAATCCCGAGTCACGTTAGTCTCTTGTGCAGGACCCGGAAGGCGAGGGATTTACAGCCAGAGCCCCCCCTGGCACCCAAGCGTCCTCCTGCTCCAAGCAGAAGTCAACGGAGAGACCTCTCACGGCGGGTTCGGTCCACGTTCCCGGCGCGGTTCACAACCCCCTTGGTTAGGGTCAGGCAGGCAGTCGGGGGTAACTGAAGCTGCCTCTCAGGCACCAACCTGAAGCTTTAGATATATTTTCATCCTTTAGTTCATTGAGCAAACAATGCAAACAGTCCTTTCTAACTTTTACAAACACAATCAAATTCCAATGGCCGTTTGGCTGGCAAACTGTCAAGGAGTAACTCCTTACCTCCGAATGCAATCCGTATTCGATCCGGAATCCATTGCAACTTAGCAAGATTCCCATCATCCTTGGGTTAGAGTCATACCCTTCCAATACATTAGGTTTATTGTGGCAGGATCCAGCGACCATGTCGCTTTAGATTATTGTCGGTCATTT
Source organism: Lygodium microphyllum (assembly GCF_053477565.2). Lineage (NCBI taxonomy): Eukaryota > Viridiplantae > Streptophyta > Polypodiopsida > Schizaeales > Lygodiaceae > Lygodium > Lygodium microphyllum. Next base: position 97,121,738 of record NC_141144.1, on the reverse strand, counting down.
GCTTTAAGGCAAATACTTAACTTTCCTTTTCCTCCGCAAACTTTTCCCAAGAAAAGTGAATAACAGGATGGTCACTCAACCTTAATAATTTAACTTCCTTCAATGACTTGTCAACTTCATTTCAAGAGATGACAAAACTCTTTGCGGACAAATTCCAAAGCTATACAATGTTGCGGCTTGTGCGCAAGTATTGCATCTATTCTACGGAATCCTCCTATCCATTTCTTAGTGTTCCGACCACGGGTCTCTAACCCTAGTCGAGTAACAGGATTTTTGGGGTATCCTTTAAGTCATTTCTAATTAGGTTTGGCTCATGATTCTAGAATATGCAACTCCGTCGGAGTTCCATCATGATCCTTAGGTTCACAGTTTTTGTCTAAGCGAGGTCAAATTATCCTTGCACTAAATCCTAGTTATCTCCTAGGATTCCTGTGTTTATATGATTCCTTGTGGTTCATATTACTTAGCCAATCCGATTATGCCTGTTTGCGACAAGGATGATCCTTCTAGGGTGATAAACCAAATCTAACGGAATCCAATTCGCGTAAACATGCGATTGATTGCCATTTCCTTGGTAAGGTAAAATTACTTACTAATCTGTACGCTAACTTTCCTAAGTCTCCCTAGGGTTTACCAATTAATCATGCCTACTACTTTGTAGTCTATGCTTTCGAAACTTATGCATTGGCAAACCATGGAATCTTTCCTTGGTGCACGATAATCTAGCTACAGCTTTTCCTAGGACCTTCTAGGTCTTACATCAATAGTCGTACCTACAACCTTGTTGTTTAGCCTTTTTCATTTTATGCATTTACACCTAATTACGGCTCTTAATGATTGACCTTTTTCTCATGACGACTATGCAATTCCTAACATTCTCCTAGCCACTAAGTTGTTGATGATACTCAAGCGAAATTAGTGTTATTCTATTCCATCTTATAACTATTTTGCAAGTTATAAGTTCACTTTAGTATCCTATTAATTCTTTCCGAATGAAACCTTATGGTGCTAGACTTTCCCTATGAAATCATAATGTGCATATACGCTTAATTCATCATATCTAGGATGGCAACTAATGCACATATAAACTTCGTCTTCTTGCTTAGGACTAGATTCTTACCTTTAAAAATACCATCTACATGCATCTAATTCCCTAACCGTTCAATCTTTCATAATGCTCAAAAAGATGCATTTCTTTCAATGCTTTTAATTTAAACGTAACTTGAATTTCCCTTCCTAAGCGCGCCTAATCATTTCCTTATGCGGAATTAACACGAAGAACCTGGACTTGTGGAGTCGGAGTGATGTCCACTTGCACGTTTGGAGTCGAACCTCCCGCGGCTGCCTCCTGGGATCTTTTAGGAGCCATCGTAGTAGTAAATTCGACTCCCGATCTGCCTTTGTGCTTGTATGCGGTTGGGTTCCTCTTCGGGATAGAGCTTGCGACAAAAGCTTAGGACTCTCCACGAATTCGAATCGGCGCGGTAATTGGACGGCTTGCGGCTTATCCCTTCTTGCGGAGATCACTCGATGGATCTTGCGGTGGTCTTTGAGGCTCCGCCGTCTCTTCTTAGACGTTCCAGGGAGGAATAGGAAGGCCTTTTCCCGGAATTGGGATGGGACGGAACCTTTGGAAATGGGTGGAATAAAAATCCCTTTAGGGAAGTTGGAAAAATGGCCGTGGGAAAGGCCTTTGGGCCAAAATGGTGGGAAATTGCCTTGGAATGGGGGCAAAAGATTTAGGGTTGTGGGAAAGGCCTTTAGGGAGGCCCCCCCTATGGAAGCTTCTAAAGAAGCTTCCAAAGGAGCTTCTGGGCACGTGGGCAGGGCCGTGGAGACGTGGCGATGGCCTGGCGGCCTGGCGACTGCAGCGGCAGCACGGCGGATGGGGAGCGGAGCTGGGCGGCAGCGACTGAGGACCGTGGCGAGGCGAAGAACCAACTGCTGGCGGCGGGAACGGCTGGCGGCCTGGCGGTCTGGCGGCTGAGCTGGGTGGCGGCGATCTTCAGCAACTGGCGGCTCTCCCTCTCTACAGAGTCTTCTCCCCCTCCTCTAAGCACACCCCCGTCAAGGGGGTGTTTTTATAGGCCGTGGGGGTGGGGAAGGGGTCTCCACCCACGTGGGGAACTCCCCCATGCAAACCCCTCTTTCCCATCCCCCCCCACACACTCCCTTTCCTCCAGCCATGCATCGGCTGGGGGAAAGGGATAAATACATAAAAAAATTTGCCTTTAATTAATTGAATTGCCCCTCCCAAGAGGGTGTTTCCGTGCGGCTTGCGGTTTTTATTCCCCGGGTCATTTTACCACTCGCAGAGGATCCTATTTTCCTCGTGCGGTTCACACATTACGCGGCCCATAATCCAAATGCGAGAGATACCCTTTGCACAGGGTTTACACGGTATACGGAAAGTTAATATTTACGGTACGGTACGCGGAAATATTACATTGAACATGTTGCACAACAATGAGGCGATAGCCACGTGTAGGTAGAGTTGATAGTGGACGCGGAACTTGATGTGCTACATAGATGAGATAGAAACTACAATCAAAGGAGAGAGACAATCCAATGCTCAACAAACTTCCATGTTTGGAGAGTCAATAGAGTAAACCCACTAGTTGAGGTTCCTTATTTTGTGGGGTTAAAGTTTAGAGAGTTATTGGACATGTGGATGTCAATGGGCACTTTCATAACTTGCACATGCCAATTGACCTATGTGTGTCTTGGCTGTAATACCTTTTCCATTATTTTATAATTACAACATTTAAAATGAGATTGAAACACACATATTTTCATGCTACTCTCTCTTTCTCAAACATAAGTGTATGCATATTCTCACACACACACACACACACACACACACACACACACACTCTCTCTCTCTCTCTCTCTCTCTCTCTCTCTCTCTCTCTCTCTCTCTCTCTCTCTCTCTCCATACTTGAAGCCTAAAGTCACCATGGCATCGGTATCACTCTCCCACAAAACATGCACCAGGCTGCCTAAAGTTTCAAACCTCTATAAATAATGAAGCTTCAAGTTGCAGACTAAGATCATCCCTTTGAGCCATTCTCTCTCTCTCTCTCTCTCTCTCTCTCTCTCTCTCTCTCTCTCTCTCTCTCTCTCTCAAATGCGCATATCCTCCCTCCTCTCCTTGGAGCAATCCTGAACAGATTGTGCTTCATAAAATGTGTGAAATGCTTTCTTGTGTTGATGAATGCCTTAAAGTTAAGATAAAATTTGACCATTTCTAAAGTTCTTTTTGTTCATTTCATTTTTGGTTTTTCACAATGAAAGATGATCCAATCTTACCTAGTAGATTGGCACAATATTCCAAGAAGATCTTTTAGAGGAAACCTTCACATGTAAAAGGTCATGTTAGGGAATATGACTTACCTCCAGGATTTGAAGGGATTATTATTAAATGTGCTAAAGTTAATGCACTTTCTACAACAACACACATAGCTTGGCATTGTATTGACAAGGTCATCTAATGAAGTAAGCTTAGATTTGGTTTAATGCATTTACTTTTTTATTCTGTAGCTTCTAATTTATTTATGACTCTCCCTACAAGTTGTTGTTGGAGGTGAAAGGACTAAAGTATCTATGTAGTGGCAGACACGAGTGAGAGTATTGGAAGCTATACATCTTTGGACTTCTGTAAACCCTCAAGGGTGGTCTTTCTTGTCTACTATGAATTGCATGTGAAACATTAAATGTGATGTAATGATACTGTGTTGTGTAATCTTACAGAACCCAAGTATTAAACAAATGTTGAGGATAACTTGGTTCCTTTTATTGCTTTGACATGTGTTGAAGAAGATGATGGAGTTGAGGAAGGTTGTATGCCAGATAAAGTGTGGCAATGCATCTTGGTATGGGATCTTGTATACTTTGCAATGTGCATATTTGATTATTTAATTATTTTTTCAATAGCAAGTACAATTTCTCGTGTGCCTATTTAGAGATCTCACCAATACTTACAAAGAATTATATCTCTCATGTTAAAAGAAACAAAATATAAAATATATGTATATGAGACTAGATATTACGTGATATTCTATGTAACAATGTGTCTCTAGTGTAGATGTAAGTGATTCTCTCTCTCTCTCTCTCTCTCTCTATATATATATATATATATATATATATATATATATATATATATATATATATATATATATATATATATATATATATATATATATATATATATATATATATATATATCTATGGAAATGGCATCTCAACAGTTGGATGAATAGGAAGAAAGGAGGAAGCACAATCAAAAAGAAGGGTTGAGTTCATGCTAGGCTAGTTTCCCTCGACATAATTATAGTCTTTAGTAGCCTTGACCCTCAACATTGACCTCTTCTTTGTCCTCCACATTACAACCCCATGTACTCATTGATTTCATCCCTCATAAATCGACACTTATCTAATCTCTTTGATGTTTTCCTCAATCAATGGTATGGCCCTTCAATTAGTAAGCTCTAGTTATAAGGCCTATGGGTGAACTTCATCAATGTTGGAGACTCTCTTTGCCTACTGCATTGTCTACCTAACTAGTGTCATAAGCATGCCGTGATGCCTGTCATGGTTGGTAAGCCCTTGCCTATAGTGATTGTTATTTTCATGTATTGTAATGGCTACACAAAAGAACTTACCATAGAGTGTTAATATGAGGTAGTTATTCAGTTCTTATTCATTGGTTTTAATTTATCAATATGTTCTTGTGAGCCACAACTTGAAATATTTTTCGACACATATTATGGAAGTCAATCTTTCGATGAGCTCTATAGCTTCTATCGGCATCCATGGGGATTTTAAAAAAATACGGAAGGGGAGCGTGGGTTCCAAGGCCCAAGAGAAAGGGCTTATAGGGGTTAACTGGGGGGGGGGGGGGGGGAAAGGGGGGTGAATAGTTTTGAAGCCCAAATAAAAGGGGCTTATAGGGGGTTACATCCGGGGAGGAAAAGGGTCTTTAAGGCCTAAGGAAAAGGCTTAATGAGTAAAATATGGGGGTTCTAACACCCATCAGAAAGGGGGTTCAGACACGGGGGGATGTAAATTTGAGGTCAAGGGAATGGGGGCTTAAGGTTTTAAGCACGGCCGGGGAAAAAAAAGGACTTATAAAGGCCTAATGATTTTAACACTGGGGGGGGTAAGTTCCAAGCCAAGGGGAAAGGTGAAGGGTGAAATTAGAAGCTTCTTTTTAGAAGCTTCTAAGCTTCACATGTGGCCATGAGAGGGAGATTGACGCCATGACGGTGACGGCCATCAGCTGTGGGCGGCACGGATTGACGGCAAGATGATGCCGTCCTGGCTCAGCGGCAGTTCAACAGCCCTTGTCAGGGCAGAGTGGCGACGAGGCGGCTTGTTCCTCCCTCCTTCCACTAGTTGCAGGGCGACAGCGAGTCCTTTCCAATTTTTGCCCTTCAGTCCCTCACGGCCTGGTTTAAATAGGAGGGGAGGGGGAATCCTCCCTCTCTTACATGGCAGCAGGCATGGCCCCAGCACCTACATGGGCGCCAACGTGCTGCATTCCGTGTCCTCCTTCCCCTCCAGTGCAACGTCAGCTGGGGGATAAGGAGGGGAAAAGAATTTACTTTTATTTTATTTGATATATTACATTCTCTCCCCCTTAGAGGAATCGAGATGTCCTCATCTCGAGATAAACTGGGGATATTGATGGTTGAGTGTGCCTTCATCTATCCAAGTGGCATCCTGTTCGGGATAGTCTTTCCACTGGACGAGGCATTCTCTCAAGGTTCTGGATCTTAATTGTCTCTCCCTAACATCTAAGATCCTATCAGGCCTTAGTTCAAGGACTCCTTGACTAGGCATTACAATTTGTTGGTCATCAAGTACATGGTTAGGATTAGGTACATACTTCTTCAATAGGCTGATATGGAATACATTGTGAACCTTTAGGTTCTCCGGGAGTTGCAGTTTATAAGAATTAGGTCCTAGGCATTTGAGGATCTTATATGGTCCACAATACCTTGGACTTAGCTTCTTGCAATCCCCTAAGGATAAGGAACTCTTCTTAGGGTGTACGTGAATGAAGACCACGTCTCCTTCTTCGAAGATTCTATCTTGACGCTTAAAATCCGCGTATGCCTTCTGTCTATCCTTGGCAGCTTGGATGCCCTGCCTTATTGACTTTACTTGGTCACCCATGTCTTCTAACATTAGCCTTGAAGCTTCAACCCTTAGGGTTGGATCATAAAATTTTAGGGGACTTCTGCAATCATGACAATATAATGCTTGAAAAGGGGTCATCTGAATGCTTTGCTGGTAAGAAGCATTGTAGGCAAATTCAACCAAAGGCAAGTATTGAATCCACCTCCTCGGCTCACGACAACAGTATGCCCTAAGTATATCCTCGATGACTTGATTTACTCGTTCTGTTTGGCCATCCATTTGGGGATGGTAAGCGGTGCTAAAACAGAGTTGAGTCCCAATAGCTTCAAAGATAGCTCTCCAGAAGTGTATTGTGAAGAGAGAATCACGATCACTAAAGATTCTTCTGGGTAAACCATGTAGCTTGAATATCTCCTTGATAAATAATCTTGTAATGTCTGAGGCTTTATAGCTTGTCTTTACTGGAATAAGGTGTGCAACCTTAGTAAGCATGTCAACCACAACCATGATGGAGTTGTATCCTCCCTGGACTTGGGGTAGGCCTACAACAAAATCCATACTGATGAATTACCATTTCATTTGGGGAATGTCAAGCGGTTGCAGTTTCCCTGGCATCATGACATGTTCGGATTTGATACATTGGCAAGACAAACACTCAGTGACATATTTGAGAACGTCACCTTTGAGCCTCTCCCAATGGTAGCTCTTCTTAACTGCATTAAGAGTCTTAGCATAGCCAGGATGTCCTGCGAAAGGAGAACCATGAGCTTCCCACATTATCTTCTACTTAAGTGACTGGCTTGCTGGTATACATAGCCTTGTTTTATAGTAGACAAGTCCACTATTAATGGAAAATTCCTGATACTTAGCCTGCAACTTTTGATTCTGATCCTTGATAGAGATCTCCTTTAGCATTTATTGGTAGGCCAACTCATGGCATGCTTCCTCTCTAGCTAACTCAAGTATAGGGTTGTTTGGCATAGATACTTTTGTAGCTAGAGATCTAGCTGTTGATGGATTCTGCAAGATTAGGGAATTTAGGAATGCCTTGCGACTAAGTGCATCAGCAACTACATTCTCTTTCCCTGGTCTGTACTGATTTCAAAGTCATATTCCTCCAACACTTCAATCCACTGACATTGCCGCATGTTGAGCTCGTTCTGGGTAAAGATCCATTTGAGACTCTTATGGTCAGTTACTAGAGTAAACTTGTTACCCAACAGGTAGTGTCTCCAAAGCTTTAGAGCATGGATGATAGCTAGCAATTCCAGATCATGCGTAGCATAATTCCTTTCATGACTCTTCAATTTCCTTGAAAAGTACGCTACTAGATGACCTTCCTGCATAAGTACACACCCCAAGGCAAGAATGCTAGCATTAGTTACTACCTCGAACTCCTTATTGAGGTCTGGAAGTTTTAGAATAGGTGTTGATACCAAACTTTGCTTCAATCTGTCGAAGCTATTTTGTTTGGGAGTTGACCATGCAATGGAAGCTTGCTTCTTCAGTAAGTCCATCAGAGGTGCTGCAATCAAAGCATAGTTTTTTATGAAGACCCTATACCATCTTGTCAATCTAAGAAAGCTACGTATCTCTTTGACAGATAGTGGTGTTGGCCACTCAAGTACATCTCTGACCTTGGCTGGGTCCATTGAGATTCCTTCTGTTGATACTATGAATCCTAGATATTCAATCTGACGCTTGAAGAATGCACACTTCTTCATTTTAGCATATAGCTTATGTGACCTCATTGTCTCAAGGACAATCCGAAGTTGAGGTTCATGATCCTCTTCCTGTTTAGAATAGACTAAAGTGTCATCGAAGAAGACAAGCATGAAATCATCAAGATATGGCCTAAAGATATCGTGCATTAACCTATTGAAGGTGGCAGGTGCATTCGTAAGCTCGAATGACATAACTAGGAATTCAAAGTGCCCATATCTTGTATTGAAGGCCATTTTTGGGGTATCTTCTTCCTTGATCCTTATCTGATAGTAACCTGACCTGAGATCAATCTTGGAGAAGATTTTTGCACCCTGAAGACGATCAAGAAGCTCATCTTTTCTAGGAGTAGAATACTTGTTCTTGACTATTGATTGATTCAATCCTCGATAATCAATAAATAGTCGGAGTGTCCCATATTTCTTTTTTTGGAATAGTACTGGAGCTCCCCATGGTGAATTGCTAGGCCGGATGTATCCCTGATCTAATAGTTGCTTGAGTTGTTCCTTCAGCTCAATTGCTTCTAGTATGGACATTCTATAAGGTCTCTTTGCAATGGGCGCAGCTCCAAGTACTAACCTAATCTCATGATCCACTTCTCTTTGAGGCAGAAGTTTAGTCAACTCTTCAGGGAATACGTCCGAGTATTCCTTTAGCCAAGAAGGTCCTTCATGAGACTCTTGCTTTTGATCTAATTTGTTGAGTTTGATCAAGTAAATAGGTAATCCTTCTCTGACTCCTTTTATGATCCAAGATACTTTGGGCAATTGGATTCTTGGCATTCCTGCCTCACCTTGAATTGTGACTAATTCCCTTTCAGAGCTTCGAAAGGAAACTTGACCCTTCCCACAGTGAATGTGGGCATTGTTAGGCTTAAGCCAATCCATTCCAAGTAGACACTCATGGATACCTAAATTCATGACTTTGAATTTGACCAAAGTATTCTTTCCTCCTAGAAAGAATTCCACCTTAGCAGTTTGCCTGGTACAAGTAACCTCACGACCATTTGCCAATTCCACAAGCAGGGTAGGTGCTTCTACTGTGGCTATTCCTAATCTTTTTGCACATGTTGGTGAGATAAAGGAATGTGTACTGCCACAATCAATCAAGGTCTTGAAATATTTACCTTGATAGTCCGACGGTGTCTGAATCACTGAGAATTGGCGATTCGGCCCTTTCTTGTGTAAAGCGGCATGGACTGTCACTTTTTCGAATTCTGCTTCCATGGTCGGATCTTCTTCTTCTCCTTCTTTGCACATTTGCCTATTGGCAATGCAGGCGGTTCTTCCTCTTCCTCGGGTAGCGGCTCCTTGACCATGGCCTATTCCTTGGAAAGGCGCTTGACGATGTCCTCCACCAAGCTTGGGACATTGCCTCTTGAAGTGACCGGGTTCGTGGCAGTGGAAACAATGGAGGTTTTGGCCATTACTTTAAGTAGGAACAAAGTTGTTGATGTTATTCGTCCTTGCTTTCTTTCTTTGTCCCTGATTATGACCTTGAACTCTCTTCATTTGAGGCCTGAATGCTCCTCTGTTCGGGTCATTATAAGACCAAGTTTTGTTACCCCTTGGTCTACCTTGCACCTCCTGAATTATAGGCGCCGCTCGAATGAGTGCATCCTAAAGATCTAATGGATGCATAGATTCGAGAGGGGTATTTACTGGTGGATTTAAACCTGCACAAAATTTGGACACCTGCTGTGTCATGTCCATCTATGGTGCATACTTTAAAAGTAAGATGAATTTAGAGTAGTATGCGTCAAGAGTGAGTCCTAGATATTTTAGCTCGTAGAACTCATTCATTTTCTGCGTGCGATATGCAGGTGGTAAGTATCTTCCCTGCACGGCTTTCTTTAGCTTCTCCCAAGTAACGGATCCCTCTGCGATCCCTTGATCCCTGCACCATTGCTTCCACCAAAGTCTGGCTTCACCGGTGAGTTTTAACTTGGCGAGCATAGCTTGATTGATGGGTGCAGTACCGGCTGCTTCGAAGTAATCCTCCATGGATTCAATTCAAATTTTAGCATCAGCTTGGATGAATCTGCCTCTCCCGTCAAACTCGGGTGGCAAATTAGGAACCTGTACTTGGGGTTATGCATGAATAAAGGTTTTCTTAACGTTATTATATGATAATCAACGTTAGCTTATATTACATCTTTAATTCAGCTGTCTCATAAACAATGTAGCTACTTAAATTTTTATCAACTCTTATGCACAGCCATACATTGATAAAAAAAAGTCTTTATTTGTATTTATATGGGCACAGCCCTTTCGAATACAACGTTTCATGCGATGATAAGACAATTGTTACATTTAGTCTGGGGAGAACAACGTTGTATTGCATTTATCTACAGGAACTGTGTAATAGTAAGGTTTTGGGTCATGGATCTTTAGGAATCGATAAGTCATTTGAAGTTCAGGATATCCTTTCCGTTGGAATCCATACTTCTCATGGCGGCCCAACACTTTAATCCTGTCGTGGCGGGAATTACACGGGTTACTTCCTCATATACATATGAGTTCATCTCAACCCTATGACCTCGAATATGTAAAGTTGAATTTACGTGAGCTTCCACGAAAACGAACAGCTTCACGACTTTCAGGTCTTCCAACCACTTGATCCTCTTTAGGTTGGTCTGTAGATAAGCAAACCGGTGGGCGGCTATATAGTAGATTCCTGAAGCACCCGTCCATCTTCGCTCCATGTACAAAGGTGATGGATTATAGATCTGCTCCATGATGTTCATCATCCCAATTCTTTGTCTATAAAGCGGAGAATGCATTGCAATCCTAAACATGACTCGAAATACCAAGAACTTGTTCCACGCTTCGTAATTCTGCAAGACAACATTGAAGGTAAGGAAATGTTTGGACAACAACAATTGCTTTACTTCATTTCATTGAGATTTCATAAAAACAATTCCGTTGTTGGTTAGCTCTGATACCAATTGTAATGTATCCACTAGTCTCATCCAGGACACGTCTTAGCAGTCCATCAGAGAGGATGTTTAGAAAGCTTCGCCTGGCACTCCCATGAAATGTTACGGGATTTGTAATCTAGGGCATTATGCGTTTGCCACGTAGCGGAAGTATTCTGGGTGTTCCCACTTAGGATCGACCTGAATTAGGGTTTTCCTGATTGGTCATTTCCTAACAGCAACTAGCATCAGACCCAAGCGAACTATTTTACTCAGAAACGCCAGGTCCGAAGCGGATTCATGCTGCACTTGGTTCAAGGAGAATGGAAAATGAGAGGGATGCAAAGCTCAACTTCTCTGCCCCATAAGGCATAGTCCCATTCCGTTCCCCTAAAACAACGTAAATCGGGTAAGACATAACTCTAGGTCAACGCTTTTGTTATTCGTGTCTTTTGATGACCATCCTGTTGTTCCTCGTAGTTTGAGAAAAGTTCCCGACCAATCGGGACCACCCATCCATAGGGACCTATGGCCCATCCTCCGCACTTTTTTCGAGTTGTTTTAATTATGTAATTAACTAACACATTAGTTGGACATGTAATAATCAGCTTCTTTAATTAACACGTTAAGCACTGGTTCCTTCATGTAATCTTATCACTTGACATAGAAAAACAATCTCAGACAAGTTCTTTATTTACAGATCATTATATTTATCTTTGAAATACAAAGTTTTTGCCCGTAGGCTTATCCACAATCCGCCCGAAGGCTATCCAGCGATCCACAGGGATCACTATTCCAAGTTTCCGCCCGTAGACTAGTATGCGGGCCTTGAGATCCAATCCCGAGTCACGTTAGCCTCTTGTGCAAGACCCGGAAGGCAAGGGATTTATAGCCAGAGCCCCCCCTAGCACCCCAGTGTCCTCCTGCTCCAAGTAGCGCTCAATGGAGAGACCTCTCATGGCGGGTTCGGTCCAGTTCTCGGCGCGGTCAACAACCCCCTTGGTTAGGGTCAGACAAGCAGTCGGGGGTAACTGAAGCTGCCACTCCCTTCAGGCCTTCAATCTAAAGTATATATACTTATTTATTTTGTAATTCATTGGTCAAACAAGTTAAACAGTGCTCTAAAATCTCTAGCAAGCACAAACATTTCCATTGATCGATTTTGTTATTGGCAAACTGCTAAGGAAGGAATCTTTCCTTTCGAATGCATCCAGCACTCGATCCGGGGTGTCTTGCAACTTGGCAAGATCCCTTATATTCTGGGTTAGGGCGTACCCTATTAACCCAGCTTGGTCAAACCCTAACGTTCATTGGATACTTAAGTTTTTGGTTTTTTTAACCTTCCTTACTCAGAAAGATATCAAGGTATACATCCTCTTGCAAGATAACTTGCGTAAGGATCCGCCATCCTTGTTGCGGAAATTTAGCCTTTCTTCTTGTGAATCAATCACAAGACCATATGACTTTGTACTTGCCGCGCAAGTCCTGCATCGTACTATGCGATAATGGAATTATGAAACAATCCGTTTCAGTTTCTTTAAGCTGACGTTTGTTAGACCTAGGGTTTCCTAGCTTTATTATTTTCTTTTAAGAAACTCAAGGATAAACCCTAGTTCTTTTTTTTCGGTTACAATTTACTGATCCTATATTCAGGGAATGTGGACAAGTATTTAAGGTATAGACGTTTCTTGGAATTTTAATTCATTCCCAACGAATATTTCGCAGCATTTTAATCTGGTTAACTCTAGAAGGTAATTTTAAGATTACTTCCGTATGATTTGTTATGCACGTGTCAATTGACTTTTCAATCTTATACTTCATCGATTTGAGGTTAGGTTAAATCCAACTAATCTTCCCTTTTCTTTGCAAACTAACTCATGCTAAATAAGCAATCTTTCCCTTGCTAAGTTATGCAGTTAGCAATGATACCTTCCTAGAGTTTAAGCATCGCAAGAATCCTTTCATGATTTGCACTTTCCATGATGATTTGTTGTAAAAAGGAATAGGGGTTAATAGTGCAAGATGCAGTTTTATACCTTCTAGGCTTAACCAAAGTATACTACTTTAGTGGGTAAATAATCTTGCTCATAATTCATTTCAATGCATAATGCTATTTGAAGAAAAAATATGTTTATACTTTATTTATTTTGCATGTTCCATTAAACTAAATTCCTTCGTCGTGAATAACTAGGACAAAATATATCTTATCCCTAACAATTCAACTTGTACGATTGAATTACACCCGATATAAAATTAAGAGGAAAAACCTACGTTTGGGGTGAGATATCCACATGGATACCGGGAGATGACCCTCCCGCAGCTACTCCTTGGACTTTCTTAGGAGGCATCGTAGTTGTAGTCCTTCGAACGTGGAAGCAGCTTTACACTCCTTTTTAGAATTCCACCGTTGCTCCCTTGCACGTCAATACTCTTCTTCTCTTTTTCGAGTAGGGGAGAAACCAAGTCCCAAGGGTATTTTGGAAAGGCAAGGAATCGTTAAGGGATTAACCACGAGGAGGGGGTATGGTGCGTAGATCCGTCGCTGTATGCTCACGTAGTGAATCCCGGAAGGTCCCCAAGAACAATGAACTCTATCTTTTTGCACAAAAAACAATGTAAAAGCATGAACGACAAGAAGCAAGAGACCAATTGAGTTCAATCTTCCCCCATGCCTTGTGTGAGCGTTTCACAAAGCATGTATTTTATGTATATTTCCATCTTCATGCTCAATAATAGCCCAATTTACAAAAATATGACAAGCTTTTAGCTTTTGAGTTTGCCTTTTACAAAAATAGGAAATAAAGCTAATGGACGGTGCCCATAGAGTCTGGCACGCCCAATCTCAATGTCCAAATAGAAATAACATATCCGTGCGCATAGGCGCATACAAAATAATAATCACTAATCAATGCCTCAATAGACATGACAAAATATAGGCGTGGCGCCTATCAAAATATAATCCAAAGGTCGAATACTCGCTAGACTCCAATGCTTTCCTCTGCCCACTGCTGCTATCTCTACACATCAACTAAAGCATTCACAATCATTAGTAAAATAATACAATTAAACTGACAAAAGTGAATACCTAGCAGTCTTCAGCTACATAAATAAATCAACTGGTTAGAAATAAATCCTAACCTTAATTTATTACAAGTGCGCGCTCTAAACTCATAAACGTTTATCAATTTAATATGCATTTTGCGGAATCAGCCGCTATGGAATCACCCATGTACACACTAAATTAATGAAACAGCCGAAAAGGACAGGCGTCCCCATCAACTTCTCGCACAAAGAATCCACTTTGTGTATGAGCCCCGGTTATCAAAGTTTACGGAATCCACCGTAAAACCTCACGGAATCCACCGTGGAATATGCCTCTTGGCATCATACCCCCAGGGTGGGATAGCAATTGACCTCAATTGCTATTAGCTCAATGTGGAGCTAATAGAGTGGGGAAAGCATTTAAGTCTCTAGCGTGCATCCATTGTGCTTCCTCTACAAGATGGTTCTTAAATTTAACTAGATATCTAGAATACCTTCGGCCACTTCTAGTGGTCATAAAGTCAGTGTCTATGATAGCTTCTGGTTCAAGTATTTCAGTCTCTTCCTCTAATAAAGGTGGGTTTTCATAAACAGGGTCGACAGGTAATTGGCCTCTAAATGGTCTCAATAAACTGATGTGAAATGTATTATGAATTTTCCAATGAGATGGTAATTCTAACTTGAATGCATTATCATTAATTTTATGAATGATTCTAAATGGTCCATAAAATCTAGGAGCTAGTTTGACAACTGGATGTCTATCTACACTTTGCAGTCTACGTTTTTTTATTCTCAGCCAAACATAATCATCAACTTTGAAATTCATGGCTTGTCTTTTCTTGTTGGCTTGTTTGGTATATGATTTCTGGGCTTTAGCAATCATATCCTTAACTTCATCAAAAATACTGTTATGCATACTAGCAATATCATCAACACTTTGAATTCTATTAGACAAAGATGCAACAGGTGTAGATAATCTATATCCATAAATGAATTCAAAAGGTGCTTTCTTTGTAGATGTGTGCAGTGTATTGTTATATGCAAACTGTAATAAATGCAAATGAGTGTCCCATGTCTGAGGTTTAGAGATAGTATATGCACGTAAAAGATCTAGAATGGTGCTGTTTGTGGCTTCTGTTTGTCCATTTGTTTCTGGATGAAATGCAGATGAGAAATCAATCTTTGTGCCTAGATTAGCAAACAGTGTAATCCAAAAATTGTTACAAAATCTAGAATCACGATCTGAAATAATCACTTTTGGCAATCCATGGTTAGTAAAAACAGTTTTCAAAAATAACTGTGCTGCTTGTGATGCTGTTAAAGTTTTCTTACATGGAATGAAATATGCTTGCTTACTAAATCTATCTACAACAGTCCAAATCATATCATGGTTAGATTTAGTATTTGGTAAACCAGTAATGAAATCCATAGAAATATGTTCCCAAGGTTTAGATGGAATAGACAAAGGCATTAGTAATCCATACTGTTTACCATGATGTCTCTTAACTCTTTGACAAATCAAACATTAAGAAACAAAATTAGATATATCTGCATCCATATGTGGCCAATAAAAATCTTCAGTTAACATACGTAATGTAGATATGATACCTCTATGACCTTGATATGGGGGACAATGAATTTCATTCAAAACAAAAGATCAGAATGGAATAGTAACACACAATCTCTTTTCATAAAACATAAATCCATCATTATATGACAATGAATCAACAGGAATGAAATTATTTTGAACTAATTTATTCCAATCAGAATGAAAAGTAATATCCTGGTGATATGTATCTTTCATAGCAATCAAAGAATCAAAAGATATGACAGAGATATTATGAATTGCAAGTCTTCTACTCAATGTATCAGCAACTACATTTTCTTTTCCAGGTTGGTATTGAATGATAGGATGAAAACTTTGAATGAAGGAAGCCCATTTGATATGATGGTCAGAGATTTGGGGTTGGCTAAGTAAATGTCTAATACTTTGCTGGTCGGTCTTTATCATAAATTTTGAACCCATTAAGTAGTGTTTCCACTGTCTTAATGCTTGTACAACTGCTAATAGTTCTTTGTCATAGGTGGAATATTTCAGCTCAGAGGGTTTCAGCTTACAACTAGAATATGCTATTGGATGATTGTCTTGCATTAGTACGGCTCCTATTCCTGATCCGCTAGCATCAGTCACAACTAGAAAGAATGGTCTATTAAAGTCAGGCAACTGCAGAACAGGGGCATTGGTTAATGCACATTTCAGTAAGTCAAAGGATTTCTGCTGATTTTCGGTCCATTGATAAACAATTCCTTTCTTGAGAAGTTTTGTTAATGGTAAAGCAAGTAATGAAAAATTACGTACAAACATCCTATAGAAACTAGCAAGACCAAGGAATGAGTGTAACTCATGCACGTTTTTAGGAACAGGCCAATGCAATATTGCATCAATTTTCTTAGGATCAACTTTAATTCCTTTCAGATGCTACAATATGACCTAAATACTCAATTTCTGTCTTAAAGAATTCACTCTTTTCAGGATTTGCAAACAATTTATTTTCTTTCAATAACTGAAAAACTAATGACAAATGCTCATAATGTTCTTTCTCATTTTGACTAAACACCAAAATATCATCAAAGAAAACAATCACACGGTACTGATATTTTAAAAAGATACGGTTCATCATTCTATTGAAGGTGGCAGGTGCATTAGTCAATCCATATGGCATGACTAAGAATTCGTAATGGCCAAATTGTGTTCTGAATGCAGTCTTAAATATGTCAGATTTATCTAGCCTCACCTGATGATATCCAGACTTAAGGTCAATTTTACTAAATATAGAAGATCCTTGCAGTTTGTCCATAAGGTCATCAACTCTAGGTATAGGATACCTATTCTTTACAGTGATCTTATTTAAAGCTCGGTAGTCAATACACATACGATAAGTGTTATTCTTTTTCTTAATTAAGAGTACAGGTGCACCGAATGGAGAACTGCTAGGTCATATTAAACCTCTATTTAGTAATTCTTCAACTTGACTCTAGATTTCTTTTTGCTCTATCTGATTGTGCCTATATGGTGCTTTGCATGGTGGTTGTGTGCCAGGGATCAAATCAATCTTATGGTCTTCTAGAAGTGAAGGAGGTAAACCTGGTGGTAGGTCTTTTGCAAAACAGTCCTTAAAATATGCAAGAAATTCCTTATGCCTAGGGTGCATATGATTTTCCTTTGCTTGCAATTCATTCACCCAAATGAGATATGATTTACTACTCTTGCGTAATGCACGTTTTGCTTGAGTATGCGAAAGCAGTGGAAAAACATTAGATGCATGCATACCATATAATGTAATAGATTTTCCTTGAAAATTAATATTCATTGTGTGTGTGGAATAATCTATATCTGGATTATGCTGGTGTCGCCAAGGCATTCCTAAAATAATGTCACTCGACTGTAATGGAACAACTAAGAAATTTCTTCTTTCAGTGTATGAACCAATTTGAATCTCTAAATCTTGTACTTCTTGTGTACCATTATACCTAGTGCCTAAAAATGCAGCTTTTATGCAATAATGCATAGGTACAGTCTGTAATTTCAATTCCTTTACCAATTTTGCTGAAATAAAGTCATGAGTACTACCGTCATCATGCAAGATAGTCTTTTCCTTTCCATGCACCAAACATTTCATAGTCAATAATGAATGTGGAGTAGGCATACCTGGTAAAGTGTCGGAAATAGTAGTAGTGTCGTCCTCATCTTCAGTGAAATCAGGCATATCCTCATGCTCGTCTTCGTCCATGGCTCCAAGATAGTTGATATGTGCTGGTGGCTTCTTTGAATGACAATTTGCTGTGAGATGTCCGGGCTGGTGGCATTTATAGCATACTATTGGCTTGGCTTTGGTTACATTATTTGAAATGGCTAGAAGTCTGGGTACATTTGGATTTGCTTGTGGAATAGGCTTAGGATTTGGATTGACATTAGATGGTAATGCAGGTGGTTTAGCCCAATTCTTGCGGAAAGATGGTGAAGAGAAACAACCTGGATTAAACCTTCTAAAATTGGAATTGAATTGTTTAGATCCATAATTACCATTGGCTTGGAATTGCTGTGGTCATCTGTCTCTTCCGCGTAGCTTATCTTCAGTGTTGTGAGCTAGTGAAATAGTGTCTTCAAGGGTAGCAGGCTTGAACATGTTCACTTCAGCGTAGTAATGCCCAAGAAGTCCAGACATATACTTCCGCTTATGTGTTGTCTCTGGTACGTCTTCAAGCATGCATAGCTCTAGGAGTGCATTCCAAAAACACTCTGTATACTGAGGAATAGGCTCACGATCCCGTTGTTGAAGTAAATCCCATTGCTTGATAGCCTTCTCATGAAATTGTGGTGGAAGGATATTCTGCATGAACTTCTTCTTGAAATCTTCCCAAGTAGCAGGACATTCTATGCTCTTGCGTACTACAATCCACCAAAGTGATGCTCTGTCTACCAAATGATTAGTAACACACTTGATTTTATCTTTTTCTGGATAGGTTTCCTCATGGAAATAGTCATCAAACTGACTAATGAATGATAAAATAGTCTTTCCTTCTCGTATGCCATTGAAAGTGCGAAATTTGAAACTTTGTTTACTTATCTTTGATTCCTTGCGAATGGTTTGAGCTTCAAGAGTGGCGTCGATAATACGTCGAATCAAATCTTCAGCTTAAGGTTCTTCTTTGTCGGTAGACGCTCTTTGTAATTTTGTCAATTGCGCTTGCAATGCTTGCCTAGCCCTTCCTTCTTCTTCCAATTGCATCATGATTAGATCCAGCTTTTGTTCCATGGTAGGCTTAGGTAGGTCGTCTTCAGCCATAGGATCATCCATATGTGGTTCCGTCATCCTGTAAAACTCAAAAGACATTTCTCACTCAAAATCAGGTTAGCGGGATGAGCGTAGCTCAAATTCGGGGTTACAAGGCTATGTATTTTTGGGTATTTCTTTCTTAATTTTCAGAAAATCTGCAATATTTCCTTCTTCGTATGCTGAAAATACTTCAGCGGACCTGCGTATGGGTAGAATACCTTGCCACGAACAACTTTGCAGTTCAGAGTTTCTGCGCAGGAACAACCCTTCTAGGAGTTTTGAGCACTAGTCAGTTCTGACTCCAGTTGACTAGTCTGACTTGCAGAGTTGCAGACTTAGCCGACTTGCAGAGTTGCAGACTTGCAGAACTTAGTGAACTTGCAGAACTTGATTACAGTCGACTTGCAGAACTTGACTTCTGGAGTGCAGGACCTGGAGTTTGTTGACTTGCAGAGTGAAAATTTGTCTTGTCTGACTTGAGTAATGTGACTTAGCTTTAATGGATTAAGCTATAAGCTTAATCATGTGATTTTCGTGGGAGGGGGGGACCGTTTTTCTTCACGGCGAAAAACGCGGCCAGATCTGAAGATACCACAATGACGATTTGGTGGAGAGAAGCCTTGTTAAGCTTCTAATCAAGTGGATTAAGTATTAACTTGAAGTTTGGAAGCTTAATGAAGGAAAAAGTTACTCTTTTTGTCTGTTATCCACGATTTTGGTGAAGGAGATGAATGCATGGTCCTCCACCTGTACACCCTGGTCCTTCGCGATCTGAGAGTAGAAACAGGGGTTCTTGATCGCCAAAAGTCTGCCTGTATCGACGATTCGTGACGAGATTGACTGTAGAGCCCGATCGTTCCAGGAGCTCCACCTTCGCCCGAGATGGGTAGCGATTGGAAGCTCTTGAACTCAGCTCCACTCTGATACCACTGGTGCGCAGATCGGTCGCTGTATGCTCAAGTAGTGAATCCCGGAAGGTCCCCAAGAACAATGAACTCTACATTTTTGCACAAAAAACAATGTAAAAGCATGAACGACAAGAAGCAAGAGACCAATTGGGTTCAATCTCCCCCCATGCCTTGTGTGAGCGCTTCACAAAGCATGTATTTTATGTATATTTCCATCTTCATGCTCAATAATAGCCCAATTTACAAAAATATGACAAGCTTTTAGCTTTTGAGTTTGCCTTTTACAAAAATAGAAAATAAAGCTAATGGACGGTGCCCATAGAGTCTAGCATGCCCAATCTCAATGTCCAAATAGAAATAACATATCCATGCGCATAGGCGCATACAAAATAATAATCAGTAATCAATGCCTCAATAGACATGACAAAATATAGGCGTGGCGCCTATCAAAATATAATCCAAAGGTCGAATACTCGCTAGACTCCAATGCTTTCCTCCGCCACTGCTGCTATCTCTACACATCAACTGAAGCATTCACAATCGTTAGTAAAATAATACAATTAAACCGACAAAAGTGAATACCTAGCAGTCTTCAGCTACATAAATAAATCAACTGGTTAGAAATAAATCCTAACCTTAATTTATTACAAGTGCGCACTCTAAACTCATAAACGTTTATTAATTTAATATGCATTTTGCGGAATCACCCGCTATGGAATCACTTATGTACACACTAAATTAATGAAACGCCCGAAAAGGACAGGCATCCCCATCAACTTCTCGCACAAAGAATCCACTTTGTGTATGAGCCCCGGTCATCAAAGTTTATGGAATGCACCGTAAAACCTCACGGAATCCACCGTGGAATATGCCTCCTGGCATCAGGGTAATAAGACTTTTAAGGCCTTAATTCTTTTGGGAGGGAAAGGCTTACAAGGCCCAAGGAAAAGGCCCTATAGGGGTTTATACACGGGGGGAAAAAGGGTGTGTGTGTGTGGTTCCAAATGGCATAAGAAGAGGCCTTGGGAGAGCTTTGGACACGGGAGTGAAAAGGACTTAGGGGTTTTAAAACCCAGGGGGGAAAAATGAAAGGCAACACAAGGGGGAAAAAGGGGCTTAGGAGGATTTTAAAAAAATACGGAAGGGGAGGGTGGGTTCCAAGGCCCAAGAGAAAGGGCTTATAGGGGTTAATCGGGGGGGGGGGAGGGAAAGGGGGGTGAATAGTTTTGAAGCCCAAATAAAAGGGGCTTATAGGGGGTTACATCCGGGGAGGAAAAGGGTCTTTAAGGCCTAAGGAAAAGGCTTAATGAGTAAAATATGGGGGTTCTAACACCCATCAGAAAGGGGGTTCAGACACGGGGGGATGTAGTTTCGAGGTCAAGGGAATGGGGGCTTAAGGTTTTAAGCACGGCCGGGGAAAAAAAAGGACTTATAAAGGCCTAATGATTTTAACACGGGGGGGGGGGGGGGGGGGGGGGGGGGGGGTAAGTTCCAAGCCAAGGGGAAAGGTGAAGGGTGAAAGGGGGCTTATCTAGCCCCCTTAGAAGCTTCCTTTCTAAGCTTCACACGTGGCCAGGAGAGGGAGATTGACGCCATGATGGTGACGGCCAGCAGCTGTGGGTGGCACGAACTGACAGTAGGATAATGCCATCCTGGCTCAGCAGCAGTTCAACAGCCCTTGTCAGGGTAGAGTGGCGACGAGGCGGCTTGTTCCTCCCTCCTTCCACTAGTTGCAGGGCGGTAGTGAGTCCTTTCCAATTTTTGCCCTTCAGTCCCTCCCTTCAGTCCATCACGGCCTAGTTTAAATAGGAGGGGAGGGGGAATCCTCCCTCTCTTACATGGCAGCATGCATGGCCCCAGCACCTACATGGGTGCCAGCGTGCTGCATTCTATGTCCTCCTTCCCCTCCAGCGCGACATCAGCTGGGGAGAAGGAGGGGATTTTTTTTTTTTTATTTTATTTGATATATTACATACTGAAGCTTTGAGATGTTTTAGGCATATTTTAGAGGTGAGTGTCTACAAATATGATCACCTCTACTTACATTATCAAATCTTGTAGTAGAGAAAAGGTATAGAAGTTGGGGCTAATTCAATCACTTTTGCTTACATCTTGAAGGCATGGGGATGCATAGAAGCAACACACAAATAGTAATAAATACACATCATATAGTAGTTGTAACATTTTATTATTAAATATGTTCACTTAAATTGGTTTACTTGCAAAAGCACAAGAATTGTTTGGTAAGCTTCCAGCTTCAAATCTAGCTGGCTTACTAGTGAGAACTTGACTTACTAACCAAGCTAACAGAGTCCAAAGTTGGAGGCTTTGATCATATTTTACACGTCTTTACAACTCACATTTCTCTTTGTTTAGAAGATTTGGCCCGTAAAAAAGGTTGTGAAGTAAACTAGTTTTTCAAGTTGGAAACAGTTAGAATTATAGGGATAGGCCACTAATATTAATTGTTTTGCCTTAAAGATGCAACTGCAAATATGTATGAATTGAGGTTTTTTATTTTAGGTATGAATGACACCTATTAAGGACTGGCTATAGAGGACATGGATGAGACTTCTTAAAGCAAGAATTCATAGAAGTTTGAAAGTGTGAAGTTAAGCTCACCAATGTAGAGCCACATTCACTAATTTAGGAGCTTGATGTCCTATATAAAGGACATAAATGAGCTCCTACATAGGAGACTTACAAAGAAGCACACTAGAGAAAACCTTCGTCTATTGTCCCAAATGAGATAGTTTTATGGGTTAAATTGTGTTCCTAATGTTTTATTATATTTTTGTAGAGAAACCATGGCAATATTTATGCCCCCTATGAAGCTTGGAAAGTTGGATGTTGAAGGTCATAGGTCCATGGGAAAGGGAGGATGATAGGAGAAAGAACTCTTGCTACTACTGACCATGTGTTGAATATTGGAGGAATTTTGGAGGACTAATTAATGGTGTTGGGATGCAATTGTAGAAGGCATAACATGGTTTTAGACCTAATATACTTGCATTTATAGTCAAAACCTTGTATTATCATGCTCTATCCCCTCTAATGGATGAGTGACAACTTGGTTGGCTATATACTTGCTCTTTTTGCTCCCAAGCAATGCATTTTTAGGTTTATATGATGGACCCTAGTTTGTTCTTTGTTTATCTTACTCTATTACTATTCTAATGCTTCTACAAGAAAGATTACAAACCTTACAATCTTTGTTGCTCTATTGATCAAGTCTTAGCTCTAAACTTGAAGCATAATAGATATCTCTCATACTAATTCTTAGTGACTCACCTCAGAGAAGTTACTATATGTTTATCCTCTACATCATTTGCATTCAAGGTCTATTACAAAAAACATTATCTGTGAATTTTTCCTCAATAAAAGATGACCCTTTTCTATTCGATCAGTAAATAACTCCTTTACATTGCACCCTTTCGTATGTAAAAAATGTTATTTTAAAAATACTTTATTTTGAACCCACATGATGCACACATATATTCATGAGTAACTTACTCAAGTGACTCACATACAAAACATGCCATCTAGACTTATACAAATAAGACATACTATCCCCTTTTCTTTCTTACAAAT
This sequence comes from Lygodium microphyllum, assembly GCF_053477565.2. Taxonomy (NCBI): domain Eukaryota; kingdom Viridiplantae; phylum Streptophyta; class Polypodiopsida; order Schizaeales; family Lygodiaceae; genus Lygodium; species Lygodium microphyllum. The sequence goes on along the minus strand of NC_141144.1, from coordinate 97,098,579 downwards.
TTTTAGTGAAGTTGACTACCTCCTATGGGAGGGTGATATTGATATCTCGAGGATCGTGGCTATATTAATGGGTTGGCTGACTACTATTTGTAGTCTCAAGCTAAGGTAGCAGGATCATTGACAAGGGTGGCAAAGTTAATTGATGTGGACTTTGCTAGGGCTGAGTTTTGAAGGAGTAGCAATAAGTTAGCAAATATAATGTTTTTATGATCTCGAGTATGAGGTTGGTATGAGGTTTAGATCTTGAATATGTGTTCATAAAACATTTATAAATTGAGTACAAAATTTGCATCAAAACACATGCATCATGAGATATTCAGAAGAAAGAGACATTGATTCAATATTCAAATAACTACAATATTGATGATGATATCTCATAGAACTACATGAAATGATAGAGAGGAGAGTCCAAAAACAATAGAGAAATGTATCTTTAAATATAAAAAAATTTGAATCCATAAAAAGGATGAGAAATATATCCAAGGAAACCTATATAGAAAGAGCATTCATGGATTATAGGGCCAAAAAAGAAAAGGATGTGTGCTCCAGGAAGCCAAGCAGCTACTATAGCTCCTCACCATCCAAGAGCTCCTTTCGATGCAATGGAGCATTAAATAGACTCTACAATATAAACAATAGAATATTAATTCACAATACATAATGTATCACAAATATAAAACTAAAAACAAGAAATATACATGATTTATTAGACAATAGTGCACATATAATCAATCAATTAGCACAATGAGACCATCTTTCTCTACATACTGAGCCTCCAAACTTGTAGGATCATGGATTGTGATAGAGTGTTGTAAGGAAAACAAAGTAGCATTGTTAGAAACAAGGTTATTATTACAAGTAGTATACCAAATAAGAAAGTGAATAAAACCAAAATAAATGTTATAAAATTCTCCAAATAAGTTCTATGTCTGCCACTCCCCAGATGATGCACAATCCCTACCTCCAATCATGGTGCCCTCACTGCCTCTTGCTATTTCTGCCATCATCCTAGAGAGTTTGTGACCTCCTTCTTGACTCTCTACCAATCCTCTATGTCCAATCACTTAGGCTTTGGAGCACCACCGTTGATTGCCTTATGCACATTTAATAATATATGTGACATGTATGTATACATACAGTCCATCATCCATCTTATAGAAAACCAGTCTACCTTTGTATACCAAAACTCCTTGTACAAGGATACTACCATATAGTCCCTTCTTCCTTCTAGTATTATTTTGTAGTGGTCTAGAACTTTGTGCCTAAATACGAGCTAACACAACTCTCTCATGCATACCATCACCCTCCTCTCCTCATCATTCTTGAGCATGGCACCTATTTTCTCATCCATTAGGTATCCATACACTAGTGGGATATGTATAAAATGTGCCCTCTCCCACCTATGACTACACTTTTGGGCATAGCCAAGCGACCCCTTTCCATCTAGTATACGAATAGTGGGGGTGGTATCTCTCGGAGTAGCACCCATAGGGATGTGACTTGCAAATGGTTGAGTGAAACCTAGAGTCAAGAGAGTAGACATTATAGCAAACTCTCGAGATGATAAGGGTCCACTCAATTGAGGAGATGGAAACATTGCATTGATATCTCCAAAGAACAATCTAAGCTACCTTTTCTATACCAGTATGAGAGCAAGAAGTAGCAATTGGTTGTGGAGTCACAACATCTATATATTTGGAACACCCCCTAGAATCATCCTAGAATGATGAGGAGAGGAAGTTTGTTGTTCTCCTAGACATCCATCATAGCCACTCTCTCCACCAGTTGAGTGGGGCATCTCTCAGCCACCCTCCATGGCAAGTCTAGGGCATCAACTCCAGGAGATATACTAGAAGGTGAGTTTGTATCATGAGTATGCTCATGGATAGGTACTTCTCAAATAGATATACTCTCTCCATTGCTCCTCACACTGTGAATTCAATAGAGAATGTCTTAATCTCCTTCTGTGAGATTCGTTCATTCAACAACTTATAAATTGTCAAACACATCTCTAGAGTGAGGCATCTCGAAATTGCGATTGTTACTATGAACTACCAAAAATTTAAAGCATTACAAATATGGAGTCAACAAAAAATAGTGAAATATTGATTGTTCTCACTATAACACCATATTGGGGAATATGGGAATTTCCCATAAGTTTGGGACACATGGTCAAATCTTTGGATTTGTCATAAGTTGAACACTATAACTCCAAATGAAGCACTCTATAGGTTAATAGATTCCATTTTTCAAGTGCTTTGTAATGATAGGTCACATCATATGGTTTTGAGAAACTTATGGGCATGTTATCTAGGTGCCACCTTTCTAGTATTTAAAAAATGGAAATTGGGAGATTCCCAAACTCACGAATATTGTGTTCTATCAAGGCCAAGACAAACCTGGCATATCTTATGCCAATCATAGGATTTTATTCCGGTTAATTGGTCATCTTTAGAAAAAGTATCCTTGAGAGAATGTATCATACTTGCGGATAAACCTAATAATTTGGTTGACCATGCACTCTTTTTTTACTAGATAGGGACCAAGAAGCAAGAGGTAGCTTCATACGATCATCAAAGCTCAAGTGTGACCATAATGCCTCCATCTTGTTTACCTCATTCAAAACCATCCATCCCCCTATAATGTCTCTCTTTCCTTTGTTATGGTCCATAATAAGTTGCCCACATTCTTGAAAATGTACAGGGGATCCAACAAATGGTAGATTTGTAAGTGCATCCAATATGGTAACTCATATAAGATTGAGAACCATCACATTTTGCTTGGAAGTGACTCCTCAAGGACCATATTTTAAATTGGGCATCATGTCTTTAGGTGACACTATGTTATATTTTAGTAGCCTAGAAAAATAGTTGAACACCTTTGAAAAAAGTTAAAACTATTATTATAATGGATTCAAAGACAAAGGAGCATAGTATGTACTTGAAAAACTCGGTCACACTCGCATTGCTCCATCTAAACTTTGCTTGTACACTTAGGAGCATAGGTAGCATCTTTAAACGACATACCCATCACCCATTGTATAATTGTATAGAGGCCTCCTCTCTCAATGGATCAGATGACCTGGCATCCTGTAACATATCAAATAAAATAAAAGCAAAAAATTTCCCCCCCTCCTTCTCCCCCAGCCGACGTCGCACTGGAGGGGAAGGAGGACACGGAATGCATCACGCTGGCGCCCATGTAGGTGTTGGGGCCATGCGTGCTGCCATGTAAGAGAGGGAGGATTCCCCCTCCTGTCTTATTTAAACCAGGCCGTGTAGGTGCAAGGGAGGGACGGAAGGGCAGAATTCAAAAGGACTCGCTACCACCCTGCAATTAGTGGAAGGAGGGAGGGACAAGCCGCCTCGTCTCCACTCTGCCCTGACAAGGGATGTTGAACTGCCGCTGAGCCAGGACGGCATCACCCTGCCATCAGTCCGTGCTGCCCACAGCTACTGGTTGCCGCCAGTCATCACCGTTTGGCCACGTGGGAAGCTCTAGAAGTTCCAAAGGGGGGGGGGCTCTTAGCCCCCATTCCCTTGACCTCGAAACCACATCCCCCCATGTCTGAAATCCCTTTCTGATGGGTGTTAGAACCCCCATATTTTACCCATTCAGCCTTTTCCTTAGCCCTTAGAGACCCTTTCCCTCCCCAGATGTAACCCCCTATAAGCCCTTTTATTTGGGCTTCAAAACTATTCACCCCCCTTTTCCCCCCCGGTTTTAACTCCTATAAGCCCCTTTCTCTTAGGTCTTGGAACCCACCCTCCCCCTCCATTATTTTTTTAAAAATCCTCCTGAGCCCCTTTTTCCCCCTTGTGTTTCCTTTCATCTTTCCCCCCTGGGTTTTAAAACCCCTAAGTCCTTTTCACCCCCGTGTCCACACACCCCTCCCCCATGTCCTAAAATCCCTCCAAGATCCCCCTTCCTATACCTTTCACTCCCCTGTTCAAGGATCTCCCAAGGCCCCCTTCTTATGCCTTTGGAACCACACCCCCCCCCCCCCCCCCCCCCCGGTGTTTTAAGCCCCCTCATCCCATGGGTGTTGGAACCCCGTAATTTAAACCTCTCCTCCCCCGTATTTAACCCTTAAGCCCCTTTCTTTTGGGCTTGTTACTTTCCCCCCCATATGTAAAACCCTATAGGGCCTTTTCCTTGGGCTTTGTAAGCCTTTCCCTCCCAAAAGAATTAAGGCCTTAAAGGTCTTATTACCCCCTCCTCATAGTTAAACCCTTAACGGTTCCTTGCCTTTCCAAAATACCCTTGGGACTTGGTTTTTCCCCTATTCGAAAAAGAGAAGAAGAGTATTGACGTGCAAGGGAGCGACGGTGGAATTCTGAAAAGGAGTGTAAAGCTGCTTCCACCTTCGAAGGACTACAACTGTGATGCCTCCTAAGAAAGTCCAAGGAGTAGCTGCGGGAGGGTCATCTCCCGGTATCCATGTGGATATCTCACCCCAAACCCAGGTTTTTTTTCCTTCTTAATTTTATCTTTGTAATTCAATCATGCAGGATGAATTGTTAGGGATAGGATATATTTTGTCTTAGTTGTTCACGACGAAGGAATTTAGTTTAATGAAACATGCAAAATAAATAATGCATAAAAGTAAATTTTTTTCAAATAGCTTTATGCATGAAAAATGCAAATCATGAAAGGATTCTTATGATGCATAAACTCTAGGAAATTATCATTGCTAACTGCTTAACTTAGCAAGGAAAAGGTTGCTTATTTAGCATGAGTTTGTTCGCAAAGAAAAGGGAAGATTAATTGAATTAACCTAACCTCAAATCGATAAAGTTTAGGATTGAAAAATAAATTGCCACATAGATAACAAATCATGCGGAGGTGATCTTGATATTACCCTCTAAAGTTAACCAAATTAATATAGACTTAGAAATACCTATGCTGCGAAATATTCATTTGGAATGAATTAAAATCCAAGAAACGTTTATACCTTAAATACTTGCCCACATTCCCTGATTGTAGGGTCAGCAAATTGTAAACGTAAAAGAAACTAGGGTTTGTCCCTGAGTTTCTTAAAAGAAAATAATAAAGCTAAGAAACCCTAGGTCTGACAACGTCAGCTTAAAGAAACTGAAACGGATTGTTTCGTAACTCCATTATTGCATAGTATGATGCAGGACTTGCACGGCAAGTACGAAGTCATATGGTCTTGTGATTGAATCACAAGAAGAAAGGCTAAATTCTCGCAACAAGGATGGCGGATCCTTACGCAAGTTATCCTGCAAGAGGATGTATACCTTGATATCCTTCTGAGTAAGGAAGGTTAAAAAAACCAAAAACTGAAGTATCCAATGAACGTTAGGGTTTGACCAAGTTGGGTTAATAGGGTACACCCTAACCCAGAATATAAGGGATCTTGCCAAGTTGCAAGACACCACGGATCGAGTGCTGGATGCATTCGAAAGGAAGGATTCCTTCCTTAGCAGTTTGCCAACAACAAAAATCGATCAATGGAAATGTTTGTACTTGCTAGAGATTTTAGAGCATTGTTTGACTTGTTTTACCAATGAATTACAAAATAAATAAGTATCTATACTTCAAGTTGAAGGCATGAAGATGAGAGGCAGCTTCAGTTACCCTCGACTCCCTGCCTGACCCTAACGAAGGGGGTTGTTGACCGCGTTGGGAATGTGGACCAAACCCGTCATGAGAGGTCTCTCCATTGAGTGCTACTTGGAGCAGGAGGACACTTCGGTGCCAGGGGGGCTCTGGCCGTAAATCGCTCGCCTTTTGGGTTGTGCACAAGAGGCTAACGTGACTCAGGATTGGATCTCGAGGCCCGCATACTAGTCTACGAGCGGAAACTTGGAATAGTGATCCCTGTGGATTGCTGGATAGCCTTCAGGCGGATTGTGGACAAGCCTATGGGCGGAACTCCTTGTATTTCAAAGATAAATATGATGATATGTTAATAAAGAACTTGTCTGATATTGTTTTTCTATGTCACGTGATAAGATTATGTGAAGAAACCAATGCTTAACGGATTAATTAAAGAAGCTGGTTGTCACATGTCCAACTAATGTGTTAGATAATTACATAACTAAAACAACTTGAGGAAAGTGCGGAGGATGGGCCATAGGTCCGTCCGACGGTTGGGTGGTCCCGGTTGGCCGGAAACTTTTCTCAAAATCACGAAGAATAGCGGGATGATCGTCAAAGGATACGAACAACAAAAGCGTTGACCTAGAGTTATGTCTTAACCCGATTTGTGCTGTTTTAGGGGAACGGAATGGGACTATGCCTTATGGCAGAGAGGTTGAGCTTTGCAACCCTCTCGTTTACCATTCTCCTTGAACCAAGTGTAGTGTGAATCCGCTTTAGACTTGGCGTTTCTACGTAAAGTAGTTCGCTTGGGTCCGACACTAGTTGCTATCACAAGAACTTTCAATTGTTCCCCACATAGGCAATTTGGTGAAATATAGGAAATTCTCCAATATTTCCTATGTAGACAAGTACGTATTCCCCATCTATAACTAGGAAATTGCATTCCCTACATCTTATAATAGTGAATATAGAGCATTCTCTACATTCCTTTGAAAGTCCCTACATTCCCTACATCTTATAATAGGGAATATAGAGCATTCCCCACATTCCTTTAAAAATCCCTACATAAGGAATTATAAGGATGTGATTCCCTACTTTTATGTAATAGGGAATTAAAGGTACAATGAGGATAAGATAAAGATGATGTTTATCACAATTCTCTATTTCTCAATTCAAGTTGATACTGATGGTTTCGAGAAGGTAAGGACAAAGGTGATGATGACTATCACGGTGGTGATGAGGATAAGAAAAATGAAAACGACGAGGAACATACATTTCAATTGCAATTTGAGGCAGCTCCAATTGACGAGAGAAAGGAAAGGCTTTTGTAAAGATTATTCAACCTTTGTTTTAATTTCATCCACGAGTCCCCCCCTTCACACCTAAAGAGACACATGTGTGGACAAAACACAAGATATTACAATTCCACAATGCTCCATGCCAACCATTATCCCCTCCATTCCCATGCAAGCATTCGAGCTTATTTTCTTATAATCACATTTACAACATATGTCATTTCTAGAAATGCCAAGTGATTAAGAGATTATTGTGCAACCATAGCATGTGCCTCTTGTGCTAGTACTCGAGCTTGTAGAAAGTGAATGTGCCTTTGCTACAACTTATACAACACTAAAATTTCTAGCTTTGGGTATACAACACCTAGCCAAACTTGCTGGCCCCACACCTAGCCCACATACTCGACTAAGGTGACTAGATCAATCTTATTTTTACTTTACTAATATTTAGTATTTTATTTATTTTATTTCTATGTTTAACTTTCATTTAGGCCCTATTCCTAGACCACATGGGTAGCTATGATGGGTATACAAGAAAGGCTTGGTAAACTAAAATTAATCATGAGAATTTAAATATATTATTGTTGTATTTATAACATTAACATTAATTTCTAAGGGTAACAACTTTGTGCACGCTCTCTCTCTCTCTACGTATGTATGTATATATATATATATATATATGGGGCTAGAATGGAATAATGTCCTAGGTGGTTTGACTTAACATACACGAACAAAGATTTTGTTGTATTATATATCTGTACAACACATATTCCCAAATAAACCTAGGAAAAATGAAGTCAAAGTGGCAAAATACCAAAAAACGCAACCTTTTTAGTTACTATTAGATTGTTTTTTTTTGCATTGCAATGAAATACCTTGTGTGTGTGTGTGTTTTTGCGTGTGTATGCATACCAATCTTGTAATGTATAACAACCTTCTGTGATGTGTTTTTGAAAGTATCTTCCAATATCATGTGACGTGCTTGAAAGGTGTATACCATGTGAGAGTGAAAAGACTGCAAGGTGTGTAATGGAAAGTGATGGAACATGCTAGTGTCGGACACACTTGCACATTGAGCACATGTAAGTCTATAGAGATTTTGATGTTGAAGAAAGACAATCAAGTAGAAGAGAACAAGAACAAACAATGGAAGCAAATCATCAAGCAAGACGATGAGAAATGAGAAAGTATTGATGATGTAGATGCATCCAACCACATTATGTTCATATCACACTACATGCATTGGGGTTTTATTCTCAAATGAAACTACATGAATTAGCATTTAGGTTAGTAAAATGTGTTGGATGTTGTGAATTAGAACCAAAGGAAACATTGAATTTCATCCTTAAAGAGCATTAATGTTTTTGTTGTATTTAGTTATGCTAGAATTGCCATAAGGCTCTATTATCATTCATTGAAGAATACAATTCCTAAGAGCATCGAAGTACTAGCCAATCTACCAATGGCTCCCAAATGCGATAATGCATTGAAATAAAATATGAGTGTTAGCTACCTAAAATTTGTGCATGTATTTCCTAGAGGGCATTGACATCCTATTGAGGAGGTGGCGTGTGAATGATCCGTGGTCTCTTGATAATGACCAACATGGTCCAAGTATAATGCACAAGCATCATATTGTAGTCCATATCATGCCCTACATAATCCAATGCATAATCATTCCTATAAGTTGGATGACATTGGGATATGGACTAGCCCTGGAGTAGGTGTTTGAAGTATCATACCAACCATATAGAGAATCCTCATCCCAATCTATAGTAGCATAAATGATGGAATAGGAAGAAATATATGTGATGTCTGTATTATCCCTATTGTCTAGAAATATGCTTTCCAAATGTTTCCAAGTATTGTTGATCCACAAAAGTCTCCCAAAAGCAATAGCACGATGAAATAAATTTTTGAGTGATGGCTACCTAAATTTCTTGCATGTATACGTGTAATACATCATCGTCCTCTTTGCAACAGTAATACCATGGGAGAGGTCAATCGTAAACAAAATTGGTATTCTTTCATGTAGACTTATGCAAGTTACCTCTTGCTTAAGCGTGATGCACCTCAATTCAATGACACCAAAGGGAATCCCCATGTTCTCTCAAAATTCTTGACATGAGAGAATGTAAAAATGTTAGCTCTTGAGCTTGGAGGGAGCCTAAAGAAATCGGGTCACCGTTCGTGGACCTAGGGCGAATGAAAAGAAACCAAGCCAAATGTGCTTCATGAATTGGACCGAGACTTGTACGCCTCTACGACCATAAACAAGTGAGGGTTCATAGAGGCCGGCGAGCGTGTAAAGAAGCGGGCAAAGCCATGTTACGATCTCTTTGTGTTTTGACCGTCTGAAACTCGTAGGTGCCAGCGAGGACAAAGATACTGGACCTCGTGGATGCTAGTGAGCGATACAAATAAGTGGGCAAAGTGAGGTCGTGTCTCCAAAGTCGAGCTACTGTGTTGGTATGGCTGGAACGGCGGAGCAGGTGCCAAAGGAAATGCAACAGCCTAAGGGCGAGTGGTTATGTGGTCCACTATAAAATAACACTTACCCTGTGTGGGGACCCTTTCAGATGCCTGGCTACTGGGATGTATGGATCGTGATGGTGGATGTGTAAAATGCTTGAAAACCTGGAGTGAGCTAAAAGAAGTCGGGCCCGTGGATCACTCGCTCTCCCTCCATCTTGACCAAGCCGCACACGAAGCCATAAGTGAGGAGTCAAGTGGACTGGATCGAGTAGTGGGGGCCCCCTCACAACACCAAGCCATGTAGTACGTCACGAGCAACTACACCAAAATCTGACGCTCAGGCTACAGTAGTATCTCCGTTGTGTTCTTAGTGAACATGATTGTGCATCAATGATGATGTGGATATGCATTAACATGTATTTTTGTGCATGTGGTAATTGGATGTGTCTATGTATGTTTATAGATTTGGTTACCTTGTGATTTTGAGTTTAATTTTATACATGAGTGAAGAAGTGCTATGAAAACACACGCTTTCTCTATGTGTGTGTGTGTGTGTGTGCGTGTGCTAGGCGCTCCATGCCTAGCTCCTAGTGCTTCCCGCTGGGAGAGAGAGAGAGAGGGGGGTGACACGTGGTGATAAGGGGGGTGCACAACAAACTCTAGACCACTTACTATATAGAAAGTTCACACTATAACTAGGAAGAATAGCAACCAAACTAGGAAGAATGTAGAATTTTCTAGTTATAACTAGATAATTTTGTCATCACGAATCTCTTCTAACTAGTAAATCCCTTTTTCTAGATAGTATCTAGAAAGTTGAAGCCTTATCTAGTAACATTATCTAGTAAGTTATTGTATATCTAGTAACAATATCAACATAACTAGGATTTTTTTTTTCACTAGTCATAACTAGCAAGTACTATCATCTAATTAGAAAATTATGGATAGTCTTTCAAGTTAACGTAGACTCACAATTTTGCTAGGTAAAACTAGTAAATAAATATTAGTTTATTTGAAATTTACATTTGTATATTACTCACTTATGAGCTAAGCTTTTGATTCCACACTTATAGCTATACTCACTAGTTTTTGTAGCCTATGCTTAGTCTAGCCTATCCATAGCTTATATATAGCCTAGCTTATACATTAGGCATAGGATAAGCACATGCTAGGTTAGGCATTGGCTCGATAATATAAAGTAGGAACATTATATGCTATGCATAAGAATACAACTTATATCTAGCATTTTCTAGGCACAAGGTAACCATAGAATAGGATAGGGTTGTGTTAGGTGTTGGCTCCTAGCATATGCTTACCCTATGTCTAAACTCTTCCTAGAATATGCTTAGCCTATGTATACACATAGGATTGGCTTATAGTATGCCTAGTATTTTCCTAACTTGCCATATGTGTACCCTATGCCTACCCCTTGTGTATTTATGTTAGACATACCTATGTCTAGCCACTCTATAGCCTCTATCAGTTTGTCTGTATGAAGAGCCTAAGCATATACCTTGCCTATATAACTAATCCAATCTAAACCTAAGCCTAAGCTTAAGCTCTACCTTACTACGAGCCTAGCCCTAACACCAACCTTTAACGTAGTATAAGCCTAGTATATATTGAGTCTAATCCTTTGAATTTAAGGTAAATAATATAGAGAGTAAGATAGGCTTATACATCATGTGTTACTTCTATAAAAATAAGTTGTATTTAGTCATTTTGTGGATTCTCATTAATTTTGACCTATTTGTAGTACAATTCTAACTTTTTATATGTGTGATGATGATCATATTGTGCTAAACAAATGATAATAGGCAATTAATTTGTTTTACTTTTGGTGAGCAAATAACTAGACAAGTATGGAGATGTAATGATTGTAATATTGATCACTAGTGGAGTGCAATGTGAAATTATTACTATTATGGAGACTGTTATCACATAAAGCTATTTACATGCTTTAGCTTTAAAGAGATTGTAGTCATCTATTTAGAGTGCATTGTTGTCTCTATTTTCTTTTATTTTATTTGTATTCATTAATTTTGTCATTAATTAACTATAATTATAATATTAAAAATAAAATATTAGAGCTAAGTTGAGGCTTATGTTAGAACTAATCATTTTGAGTGCGATTGAGTCATCCTCATTTACACTGTTTGCTAGTTATAATATGCTTTTGTAATTAATTTGGCTCAATTTTCCATTGCAATCATCGTTCTAATACCATGGAGTTGATTCTCACATATGGTTTATGATCATAGCAGCAAAGTAATGGTTGAAGTATTGGTGTAGTGAACCACTAAAATATTACACCACATACTTCATAGATTATCTTAATGGACTGAGAATTAGCAAGATTAGTTGAAGAAGTTGATCTCTCACTTGTGCACAAGTAACTAGCTTAGACGAGTGGAGTAGCTCACTTGTGCACAAGTAACTAGCATTTTTCTCACTTGGCTATAGGTTGAGGTGTACATGGCATCTCCCCTATATCATAAGTACCTACATGAGTCTCATCCTGCAACATATCTACAAGCTATCAATATTGTATGGGTATATATTTGCATCAACCATGGCTATGCATGAGCATTCACCACATTGGTTAGTACCCTTGAACCACACTGTCTTTTCCCTCTTCATCATGCGGACCACACATTGCCTTTTTCACCCAACCACTTAAGCACCTTAGTCCACTCAACTACTATGTAGATGGGAATGGGAATGGGAATGTGAATGATTGTTTAGCCATACATGTGGATGGTTTTGGGAATGGGAATGGGAATGGGGATGTGGGCTCTTATAAGTGGATGGGATTGGGATGTGGGTTGGTTTGAGGATAAGCTAGGTCTAGGATGGCAAGCTAGAAAATGGCCATCCCATGTCATTATGGCTCATAGCATTTTACTAAAAGAACACCTTATCCACTCTATTACTTAGACATATTGAAGCAGATGATTACCTTATGCACTTAGGTAATATATAAGGCCAAATTTGCACGATTCTTGGACAAGAGTGCAAATACTTTCACACATTGTAGATGCATTTGTACACACACTTTCAAGTACCTTAGGATAAGAACTAGGGTACAAGGTCTTTGGGGCAATTTGTACATGTGCGAGAGTAAGATGCAATACATAAGTCCACATGTACATATCCTGTCTGGAGAAATTGAAGTGCGAGTGTGGACACACAAGTACATTTGTATAGAACATCTAGTATGCATTGTGTAGAACATACTTTTATTTTATTTGAATTCTTCCTCAAGCTTCTATGTGGTTCTTTGAATATGAATTAGCTCTCTTATAGATTAGGAACCCTTCACATTAGCAAATCTTATAGGAAAAAGGATAGCATGCAATCTATTGATTTTAGTGGGGATTAGAAGAATAAGGATATGTAGCACATGAAAGACAGTGTGGAAGAAGAGGTTTTAGTAATGGCTAGTAGGGGTTTGCATGTTTTCTACCTAATTAGCTATGAAGCCAAAGAAGCTTTGTAAGACCTCCATTAAGGCAGCATGATGCATATAGATATCATCAAGATAAGGTTTCTTAAAAAGGACATATGTGTTGGTGTTGCCTAGCTCTATGTGTATATAGATACTTGCATTTAGTTAGCTTACTAACCAAGCCAATGAAAGCCAAAGTTGGAGGCTTTGATCATATATTACACGACTCTTTACATATTGGAGGGATTTCGGAGCACTAATTAATGGTGCCAGGTTACCATCATCGATCAAGACAAGGTGGCTCAAAAAGATCATTCACTATGGAGGTTGGGGCATAAACATGAGTCAACACTTGGTCACTCAATTCTCACCAATTGTTGAACTCCATTGCTAGCCCCTTTTTCTCTATACATGCTTCTTCAACAATACATCTATAATAATTTTACTTGACAAATGTCACAGAGCATATCAGGCTCTAATACCATGAAGAAACTGTAAGCAAGAAGGGAAGAGAGATAACTCTAATACCTCACTTGACTATAGAATAGAGGGGTTAACATCCACCACTCTAAAGGTATTCTTGTTATTCAAAAATTCATGCCATATTGGTCTTTCATCTCTTGCACTCAAGCTCTAACATACTTGTTCAAGCAATGGTTGCTTGCTAACTACAATTACTTTATCCACATCTACCACCACAATCTATTCAAAAGGAAAACCCTTTGTTGGCATGAATGATAATGACAATTCACAGATAAGGAAAACATAAACTCATGATTTACAACTTCAACAATTATGCAGTCTCTCTTTTCCATTGAGTTCTTTTCATCATAATTGACCCCAATGCAAGTAATGAAAATAGTTCTTGTGTTAGAAGTAGCTCAAAGGGGTAAACAAATCCATATGAAATCCAAAAGGAGAGTAAGGGAGGGAGTACATATATGACAACCAAAAAAGCCAATTCAAGGTACATTAGTAGGCTACGTATTCACCATCATGCTAGATGACACTACAAGAAATAAGGAGTCGCATTGCATCAGAAATGACTTGATCCTTATTTGAAAGTAAGATGTACTAGAACAACATATGTAATAGCTATAAAAACAAAGATGTTGTCTACACATAGATTCATTACACCTATCACCACATTTGCTTACATTATTCATAGATTCGTTAGACCTACCACCACGTTTGCTTAGTACACTATACATAGATTCATTAGACGTGTCATCACATTTTCTTACACTCAAATAGGGAATAGTTGATGAAATGAAGGGAAATTGTTTAATATAGTGGATAAACATTTAACACGTACATGCTTATGAGTAGGCCTCAAGCAGGTTAATCCCATTTGGCTCAAGCAGGTTAATCCCATTTGAACTATTGAAGTTGGAGATGCTGACCTTACAGACAAACCCTCCCTCCAGAGTTTCTCTGGAGATGCTGACCTTACAAACAAACCCTCCCTCCATGCCAGGGTTTCTGACCTCTTGGCAAGAAGCATCAGGCGAAGAAAGCCCCAACATCTAGATCACGGTCTCGCAAAATGGTGTTGACTACCTCAAGGACGCGGTGCTTAACTAGGTTTTGCAGAGCTCCATCCCCCTTTTGCTCCCAAACATGATCAAATCTGTCGGATTCCCTTTTGGCGGACAGATGCACATCGCCATCATGAATTTCACCCTCATTCGGCTTGTTGTGCCTGAGCTTGTCGTCTCCCTTGGCAATACCAGTGTGGCCGTGCGGGCCTCTAATGTCCAAGTTGACTTGACTTTGGATTGAAGATACTTGTATAGCAACACATGGCTTCCTCAACCCCTGTTCGATGCAGGTGAAGTTGACATCCAGGTGCTTGGGATGTAGGCAGGGGTCTCAACAAATATCAAAGAGGAAGGAGGATCATTGCAATTCACCATTCTTCAATGCGGGACTTACATTCAAGATCTGAATGTGCAATTGCATGGTGATAGTTCCTGGTTTTATCAATGGTATGATGTGTCAACCATTTTTTGACCAGCTAGAGACATATGGTGTGATGTTGATGTGGTAGAGTTCTCTTATTTTGGTATTCTAGCCACAACCCCTAAGCAAGAGGTATACACAGAGCTGGCTGAAGGTTTAAGGGGCAATGACCCATCCATCGGTCCAGGATCTCAGGTAAAAAGCCAGTGAATAACTTCAAAGTTTGAATACAAACTACTCGTGTTGAAATTTAGTCATTCTATAATTTTACGTTTGTTTTGGAGGTGTTCATCTTACAACCAAGTTTCTAAATTGTCTCAAGGATCAGTTGCATAGCCTTAGAGCATGGTCATAATCTGGATGTGTCTACTCTTTTGATGTCATGCTTGTGGTCTTAGTTCAATTTTCGGATCAACTGTAGGCCCTTTTATGTAATCAAGATTGATGTCTTATATTGATCTAACAAACTGTTTAGTATTTTTTATTTAATTGAGTTGTATAAACTAGCATATCAAATGAGGGCATTTGATGCATTATGATAGTGTACAATGACAATTCTGATATGTTTCTCTCTCTGGTGAATTTCACAGGTTGCAGATCAGGAGACATTTGGTACACTTGGAGCCATAGTACAGAGTAGGACAGGGACTCATTAGGTTGGGTTTCTGACAAATTGACATGTTGCGGTTGATTTGGACTACCCCAACCATAAGATGTTCCATCCACTGCCTCCAAATGTTGGACCTGGTGTTTATTTGGGTGCAGTGGAAAGGGGAACGTCTTTTATTACAGATGAGCGGTGGTATGGCATTTTTACAAGTGTGAATCCAGGTTTTCCTCTTTGCTACTTGTTTTTGAGCTGTTTGCTGTTAAGGCATTCTTTATTGTCCATTTTATAAACTTCTTTGTGAGTTGAAAGAAGAATTCTGATTTCCGTTTCTTGATATGACAATATTGATACTTGATGATGTTTGCTCATGGGGCAGAGACATTTGTGCGATCTGATGGTGCTTTCATTCCATTCGGGGACAATTTTGATGTCTCCAAAGTCACAACTACTATCAAAGGGGTAGGTGAGATGGGAGATCTTATAACTATTGACTTGCAAGTAAGAGTCAATAGCATCGTGGGGATGAGGGTAATAAAAGTTGGCAGAAGCTCAGGGCTAACAGAAGGAAGCATCATGGCATATGCCTTTGAGTACAATGACGAGAAGGGCAATTACTTTTTCACTGTTTTCCTGATTATGGGTGAGAACCAGCAGGCATTTGACATGCAGGGAGACAGTGGCAGCCTGGTACTGATGCTTGAAGAAGGCAAGAAAATGCCTAGCCCTGTGGGAATAATATGGGGAGGCACAGCGAATCGTGGGTGTTTGAAACTTTAGAATGGAGATGCACTTGTGAATTGGACAAGTGCAGTGGACCCACAGTCACAACATCATCAATGGATCATCAGACTGTGACGAGGAGGATAGATTGGATGAGGAATCAAATGCATCAACTATTAGGAAATGCGTTGAGATTCAGCAAGCCATATCCATAGGAGCCACATCATTTTTTCTAACAGAGTACAAGCATTTGGTTTATTTCATGGGCATATTTGCTGCTGTCATTTTCTCGTTCTTGGGATCTGTGAAGAGGTTCAGTACTAAGGCCCAACCTTGCAGATACGATCCAAAGTAGGAATGTGCCCCAGCTCTCTTTACAACGATTTTCACTACAGTTGCATTTATATTGGGAGCTTTGATGTCCATATTGCTGACAATGTGGGTGATAATGTGGGAGATATTGCTAGAATGGGTTTAGATTTGTTTGGCTCCTTTGCTGAAGCTTCTTGCGTAGCTCTTATTGTGGCTTCCATGTCATCATTTGGCACAAATCATGACTTCACTGCTATGTGCTTCCCTCTACTCATTAGCTCTATGGGCATTGTGGTGTGCCTCATCACAACCTTGTTCGCAACTGATGTGTTCGAGATTTCAAATCTAAGGGATATTGAATCTAGACTGAAGAGACAGTTTGCTGATATCCACCATCTTAATGACATTCGATGCAGCTTTTGTTTGTTGGGTGGCACTACCATCCATGTTTTATATGTATGATCCTAACGGTGGTGCAAAGATGGTTCAAAACCAGAAACTATTTTTTTGCGTTGGAGTAGGGATTTGGGTAGGGTTGGTAATTGGCTACGTTACAGAGTATTTCGCCAGCAATACATATAGACCAATCCAGGATGTTGCTAATTCTTGCAGGATAGGAGCTGTTACCAATGTCATCTTTGGTTTGGCACTTGGCTACAAGTCTGTAATCGTTCCAATATTTGCTATTGCTATTGCCATCTATGTCAGCCATACCCTAGCAACCATGTACAGGATCAAAGTTGCAGCTCTTGGAATGCTTTGTACCATTGCCACCTGTCTAGCCATAGATGCATATGGTCCCATAAGTGATAATGCTGGTATCGCAACCGGTCTCTGGATGACCATGATACTTCTTACACATCTCTCCACAAGAAGCGCAGCTGCAATATAGACTATGAGGCCGCGAAGGCTTTCAAGATGGATAGATTTCTCAACCATAGGACTTCTTCAAAGTCCAGCTTGTGGCATCAACAACCCCCAGTTGACAACACTCCGCTCTCCAAATTGGTCTCCATGATCCGCACTTTGGGGGAGCGCTTTCTCAGATTAGAAGAGATGAAACTGTAGATGCAGAAAGTTTGAGCAATTTCGTGATGATCTGGAGGCCAGGCATACAAAGATGTTCCTAGATTCCCAGAAGCAGATTGCTAAGATGTTTTCTTGGGCTCTGAGCAGTAGTAAGAAAACTGATGAGCTCTTGCTGATGATTGTCGGTATTGTGTTCATCATTTGATTATTCTAAATGTTTCTTTCTTCTAGCTGATTTTTGGCTCTTCATGCTATGTTTCATATCATTTCATCTATATTACAGCTAATGCATTGAAATTATTCCACACTTTGTTTATAAGAAATGTTTCGAGCTGATGGGATGATATTTCATTTCATTCTTATTCTAGCTCTTGAAATGTTCCAGTTGATGTTTCATTATTATTCCAGTTGTTGAGTTGTTCTAGCTGATGTTTCATTGTTTCCAGTTGTTGTTTGTCTATTTTCAGTTGATTTGTCTATTCAAGCTTATGTTTATTCTACTTGATGTTTTATCTATTCTAGCTAAGAAGCTGATGTTGCAGCTAATGTGTGCTCACTTGATGCACTTCTGGGGTTCCACTTCCGGTGTCTTGTGTCTCTCTTCTCTTCTCTCTTCCTCAAGTTCCTTGTCTCCCTCGCGCACTGTTCAACAGGAAGTCTGTAAGATGCTTCAAACCAAAAGGAGAAGTTGGTGAGCCCATAAAAGTATGAACAATGAATTCCTTATTTTCACCTACTCAATTTATTATCAGATGGTGTAAAGAACAGGGCAAAAAAGGTATGCGTGTTTTGATGTTTTGATGTTTTACAAATGCGTGTTTTGATGTTTTACAAATGTCTCTTATGTTTCTAAACTTTGGTTTATTATGTATACATAAAGGTAACAAAATCACAAATGATGGTACAAGAGATAATGGAACAATGAAAGCTAAGGAGGTCATTGGCCCTAATGTCTCTTCAAATCACGATACAGGTATATGTTTTTATTTCTACTAAACTTTGAAAATTAAAATTTGTACATATTTTACATCTTGCTTTATTAGGTGATTCATTTTGAGATTAACTAGCTTTAATTAGTATCTTTGTCTAATTTAAAATGTTCATAGTTATTCATATTTTTAAACTTTGAGTAATTGTGTGTATATATATAAATATAGATTAAAGAACAACAAAAGGTGGGAAAAGAGGTAATGTAAGAAAGGGAGATCAGGAGGTTACTTGCAATAATGTTTCTTCAAGTCAAGATGTAGGTACCAACTTTAAGGATCAAAAACTTGTACAAATTTGGTGACCCAAATTGATACAAAATATCTAATTACTTTCTTTTGTGTTATTGAAATTTTTCATAACCTTGTATTATCGTGAGCTTTGGTTAACTCTATGTATATATAGGTAAACAAGTTACTAAAGATGACACAAGAGACAATGCAAGAAAGGAAGACATTGAGATTGCTTGTCTTAACACTTCTTCAAGCCAAGAATCAGGTATTACCAGCTTTCTTATGTTGATAATGAGTCATTTTTTGAAATGGTTATACTAACTAATGATATTTGATCACTTGAGTATCAATAGGAGTGATACGCATACCATCATATGATGATATCTATCGGCGACCCATGTTGAAATTTAGAGAAGAGGGTAGGCAAACATATTGAAATTTAGAGAAGAGGGTAGACAAACATTTATTACTTTGCAACATATTGGAGTTTTAAGGGATAAAACAATCAAGACACACATGTTGCTTAATTAGTTTTTAGTTCTATGCTCCTTTACAATTATTTTTATTTTTCTTTTGGTTGCTAAAAGTAGATGTTGATGTCTTAATTTGTTTAATCTATTTTGATCATTAGATGTATGTTATTGATCCTTACTTAGAAATGATGACATTCTCTATATAATTTTCTAGTTAAAAATTTATTATGCAATTTCTTGTTTGATATTAGCATGTCTAAGAGGAAGGGCAAAGTAGATAAAGTGATAAGGAAAAAAGATTCCCTAGTTGAAAGTACATATAAGTAGGGAATGTAAAAAATAGGAAAAATGAGAGATTTCCTAGTGAGAGTACCTAGGGAATCACCTCTAGAAATTTTTTCCTATATATGAAATATTTCCTATATAGGAATTATTCCCTACATAGAAAATTTTGTATTTTCCTATGTAGGAAATATTTTCTACATAGGAAAGGTCTTATGTGATTCTCTACTTATTCTCACTAGGAAATGTCCCATTTTCCCTAGTTTTTACTTTCCCCACTTATATGTATTTTCAACTAGGGAATTCCATGGGGAATTCTCTTTTTTTCCTATATGGGGATCGATTGAAAGTTTCTTGTGTATTAGGAAATAACCAATCAGGAAAACCCTAACTCAGGTCGATCCTAAGTGGGAACAGCCAGAATACTTCCGCTACGTGGCAGACGTGGAAAGTCCTAGATCGCAAATCTCGTAACATTCCATGGGAGTGCCGGGCGGAGCTTTCTAGACTTCCTTTTCGATGGACTGCTAAGACATGTCCTGGATGATACTAGTGGACACGTTACAGTTGGTAACGGAGCCAGGTTAACAATGGAATTGTTTTTATGAAATTATAATAAAATGAAGCAAAGCAAATGTTGTTGTCCAAAAATTTTCTTATCTTCAATGTTGTCTTGCAGAATTACGAAGCGTGGAACAAGTTCTTGGTATTTCGAGTCATGTTTATGACTGCAATGTATTCTCTGCTTTATAGACAAAGGATTGGGATGATGAACATCCTGGAGCAGATCTATAATCCATCACCTTTGTACATGGAATGAAGATGGATGGGTGCTTCAAGAATCTACTATATAGCCGCCCATCGGTTTGCTTATCTACAGACCAACCTAAAGAGGATCAAGTGGTTGGAAGACCTGAAAGTCGTGAAGCTGTTCGTTTTTGTGGAAGCTCACATAAATTCAACTTTATATATTCGAGGTCGGAAGGTTGAGATAAACTCACATATATATGAGGAAGTAACCCGTGTAATCCCCGCCGACAGGATTAAAGTGTTGGGCCGCCATGAGAAGTATGGATTCCAACGGAAAGGATATCCTGAACTTCCAATAACTTATCGATTCCTGAAGATCCATGACCCAAAACCTTACTATTACACAGTTCCTGTAGATAAATGCAATACAACGTTGTTCTCCCCAAACTAAAAGTAGCAGTTGGCTTATCATCGCATGAAACATTGTATTCAAAAGGGCTATGCCCATATAAATACAAATAAAGACTTCTTTTTATGTCTCATTGTGCATAAGAGTTGATAAAAAGTTAAATAGCTACATTGGTTACATGATAGCGGAATTGAAGATGTAATATAAGTTAACGTCGATTATCGTATAATAACATTAAGAAAACCTTTATTCAGGCACAACCCCAGGTACAGGTTCCTAATTCGCCTCCTATATCAAGTACTGCTGTAATCCAGGAGAAGAAGTTCCTTCTCAAGTAGATTAAGCCACTCGAGTTTGACGGGAGAGGCAGATTCATCCAAGCTGATGCTGAAATTTCGATTGAATCCATGGAGGATTACTTTGAAGTAGCCGGTCACTTCAAGAGGCAATGTCCCAAGCTTGGTGGAGGACATCACCAAGCACCTTTCCAAGGAACAGGCCGTGGTCAAGGAGCCACTACCCGAGGAAGAGGAAGAACCGCCTGCATTGCCAATAGGCAAATGTGCGAAGAAGAAGAAGAGGAAGATCCGACCATGGAAGCAGAATTCGAAAGAGCGACAGTCCATGCCGCTTTACACAAGAAAGGGCCGAATCGCCAATTCTTGGTGATTCAGACACCGTCGGACTATCAAGGTAAAGGTTTCAAGACCTTGATTGATTTTGGCAGTATACATTCCTTTATCTCACCAGCATGTGCAAAAAGGTTAGAAATAACCACAGTAGAAGCACCTATCCTACTTGTGGAATTGGAAAATGGTCGTGAGGTTACTTGTACCAGGCAAACTGCTAAGGTGGAATTCTTTTTGGGAGGAAAGAAGACTTCGGTCAAATTTAGAGTCATGAATTTAGGTATCCATGAGTGTCTACTCGGAATGGATTGGCTTAAGCCTAACGATGCCCACATTCACTGTGGAAAGGGTCAAGTTTCCTTTTGAAACTCTGAAAATGAATTAGTCACAACTCAAGGCGAGGCTAGAGTGCCGAGAATCCAATTGGCCAAAGTATCTTGGATCATAAAAGGAGTCAGAAAAGGATTACCTGTTTACTTGATCAAACTCAACAAATTAGATCAAAAGCAAGAGTCTCATGAAGGACCTTCGTGGTTAAAGGAATACGCGGACGTATTCCCTGAAGAGTTGATGGAACTTCCGCCTCAAAGAGAAGTGGATCATGAGATTAGGTTAGTACCTGGAAATGCGCCAATTGCAAAGAGACTTTATAGAATGTCCATACCAGAAGCAATTGAGCTAAAGGAACAACTCAAGCAACTATTAGATCAGGGCTACATCCGGCCTAGAAATTCACCGTGGGGAGCTGCAGTACTATTCTAGAAAAAAAAGGATGGGACACTTCGACTATGTATTGATTATCGAGGGTTGAATCAATCGACAGTCAAGAACAAGTATCCTATTCCTAGAATAGATGAGCTTCTTAATCGTCTCCAGGGTGCGAAGATCTTCTCCAAGATTGATCTCAGGTCAGGTTACTATCAGGTAAGGATCAAGGAAGAAGATATCCCAAAAACGGCCTTCAATACAAGATATGGGCACTTTGAGTTCCTAGTTATGTCATTCGGGCTTACGAATGCACCTGCCACCTTCAATAGGTTAATGCACCATATCTTTAGGCCATATCTTGATGATTTCGTGCTTGTCTTCTTTGATGACACTTTAGTCTATTCTAAACAGGAAGAAGATCATGAACCTCAACTTCGGATTGTCCTTGAGACAATGAGGTCACATAAGCTGTATGCTAAGATGAAGAAGTGTGCATTCTTCAAGCGTCAGATTGAATATCTGTGATTCATAGTATCAATAGAAGGAATCTCAGTGGACCCAGCCAAGGTTAGATATGTGCTTGAGTGGCCAACACCAGTATCCGTCAAAGAGGTACGTAGCTTTCTTGGATTGACAAGATGGTATAGGGTCTTCATCAAAAACTATGCTTTGATTACAGCACCTCTGACGGACTTACTAAAGAAGTAGACTTCCATTGCATGGTCAACTCATGAACAAAATAGCTTCGACAGATTGAAGCAAAGTTTGGTATCAGCACCTATTCTAAAACTTCCAGACCTCAATAAGGAGTTTGAGGTAGGAACTGATGCTAGCATTCTTGCCTTGGGGTGTGTACTTATGCAGGAAGGTCATCCAGTAGCATACTCTTCAAGTAAATTGAAGAGTCATGAAAAGAACTATGCTACGCATGATCTGGAATTACTAGCTGTCATCCATGCTCTAAAGCTTTGGAGACACTACCTGTTGGGTAACAAGTTTACTCTAGTAACCAACCATAAGAGTCTCAAATGGATCTTTACCCAGAACGAGCTCAACATGAGGCAACGTCGGTGGATTGAAGTGTTGGAAGAATATGACTTTGAAATCAAGTATCGACCAGGAAAAGAGAATGTAGTTGCCGATGCACTTAGTCACAAGGCATTCCTAGATTCCCTAATCTTGCAGAATCCATCGACGGCCAAATCCCTAGCTACAAAAGTATCTATGCCAAACAACCCTATACTTGATTAGCTAGAGAGGAAGCATGCCATGATTTGGTCTACCAATCAATACTGAAGGAGATCTCTATCAAGGAGCAGAACCAAAAGTTGCAGGCTAAGTATCAGGAATTTTCCATTAATAGTGGACTTGTCTACTACAAAACAAGGTTGTGTATACTAGCAAAGCAAGTCACTTAAGCAGAAGATATTGTGGGAAGCTCATGATTCTCCTTTCGCAGGACATCCTGGCTATTCTAAGACTCTTAATGCAGTTAGGAAGAGCTACCATTGGGAGAGGCTCAAAGGTGATGTTCTCAAATATGTCATCGAGTGTTTGTCTTGCCAACGTATCAAAGCCGAACATGTCATGATGCCAGGGAAACTACAACCGCTTGACATCCCCCAAATGAAATGGGAATTCATCAGTATGGATTTTGTTGTAGGCCTACCCCAAGTCCACGGAGGATACAACTCCATCATGGTTGTGGTTGACATGCTTACTAAGGTTGCACACCTTATTCCAATAAAGACAAACTATAAAGCCTCAGACATTGCAAGATTGTTTATCAAGGAGATATTCAAGCTACATGGTTTACCTAGAAGAATCATTAGTGACTGTGATTCTCTCTCCACATCACACTTCTGGAGAGCTATCTTTGAAGCTATTGGGACTCAGATCTATTTTAGCACCGCCTACCATTCCCAAACGGATGGCCAAACAGAGCGAGTAAATCAAGTCATCAAGGATATGCTAAGGGCATATTGCTGTCGAGAGCCGAAGAGGTGGATTCAATACTTGCCTTTGGTTGAATTTGCATACAATGCTTCTTACCAGCAAAGCATTCAAATGACCCCTTTCCAAGCATTGTATGGTCATGACACTCAAAGTCCCCTAAACTTTTCTGATCCAACCTTAAGGGTTGAAGCTTCAAGACAGATGTTAGAAGAGATGGATGACCAAATAAAGTCAATATGACAGGACATACAAGCGGACAAGGATAGACAGAAGGCATACACGGATTTGAAGCATCAAGAAAGGGTCTTCGAAGAAGGAGACATGGTCTTGATTCGCGTACGCCCTAAAAAGAGTTCTCTATCCTTAGGAGATTTCAAGAAGCTAAGTCCAAGGTATTGTGGACCATACAAAACTCAAAAGCCTAGGACCTAATGCTTATAAATTGCAACTTCTTGAGAACCTAAAGGTTCATAATGTATTCCATATCAGCCTATTGAAGAAATATGTACCTAATCCTAACCATGTACTTGACGATCAACAAATTGTAATGCCTAGTCAAGGGGTCCTTGAGCTAAGGCTTGACAAGATCTTAGATGTTAGGGAGAGACAATTAAGATCCAGAACCTTGAGAGAATGCCTCGTCCAGTGGAAAGACTATCTCGAAGAGGATGCCACTTGGATAGATGAAGGCACACTCAACCATCAATATCCCTAGTTTATCTCGAGATGAGGACATCTCAATTCCTCTAAGGGAGAGAGAATGTAATATATCAAATAAAATAAAAGCAAAAAATTTTCCCCCCTCCTCCCCCAGTGGACATCGCGCTGGAGGGGAAGCAGGATATGGAATGCAACACGCTGGCACCCATGTAGGTGCTGGGGCCATGCGTGTTGCCGTGTAAGAAAGGGAGGATTCCCCCTCCCCTCCTATTTAAACCAGGCTGTGTAGGTGCAAGGGAGGGACGGAAGGGCAGAATTCGAAAGGACTCGCTGCTGCCCTACAATTAGTGGAAGGAGGGAGGGACAAGCCTCCTCGTCGCCACTCTGCCCTGACAAGGGTTGTTGAACTATTGCTGGGCTAGAACGGCATCACCCTGCCGTCAGTCCGTGCTGCCCACAGTTGTTGGTCGTCGCCAGTCACTGTTTGGCCACGTGGGAAGCTCTAGAAGCTTTCAAAGGGGGGGGGGGCCTCTTAGCCCCCATTCCCTTGACCTCGAAACCACATCCCTCTGTGTCTGAACCCCCTTTCTTATGGGTGTTAGAACCCCCATAATTTACCCATTAAGCCTTTTCCTTAGGCCTTAAAGACCCTTTTCCTCCCCGGATGTAACCCCCTATAAGCCCTTTTATTTGGGCTTCAAAACTATTCACCCCCCTTTTCCCCCTCGGTTTTAACCCCTATAAGCCCCTTTCTCTTGGGCCTTGGAACCCACCCTCCCCCTCCGTATTTTTTTAAAAAAATCCTCCTAAGCCCCTTTTTCCCCCTTGTGTTGCCTTTCATCTTTCCCCCCCTGGGTTTTAAAACCCCTAAGTCCTTTTCACCCCCGTGTCCACACACCCCTCCCTCGTGTCCTAAAATCCCTCCAAGATCCCCCTTCCTATACCTTTCACTCCCGTGTCCAAAGATCTCCCAAGGCCCCCTTCTTATGCCTTTGGAACCACACACACACACACCCCCCTGTGTTTTAATCCCCCTCATCCCATGGGTGTTGGAACCCCGTAATTTAAACCTCTCCTCCCTTGTATTTAACCCTTAAGCCCCTTTCTTTTGGGCTTGTTACTTCCCCCCCCCCCCCCCCGTGTGTAAAACCCTATGGGACCTTTTCCTTGGGCTTTGTAAGCCTTTCCCTCCCAAAAGAATTAAGGCCTTAAAGGTCTTATTACCCCCTCCTCGTGGTTAAACCCTTAACGGTTCCTTGCCTTTCCAAAATGCCCTTGGGACTTGGTTTTTCCCCTACTCGAAAAAGAGAAGAAGAGTATTGATGTGCAAGGGAGAGACAGTGGAATTCTAAAAAGGAGTGTAAAGCTGCTTCCACGTTTGAAGGACTACAACTGCGATGCCTCCTAAGAAAGTCCAAGGAGTAGCTGCGGGAGGGTCATCTCTCGGTATCCATGTGGATATCTCACCCCAAACCCAGGTTTTTTTTCCTTGTTAATTTTATCGTTCTAATTCAATCGTGCAGGATGAATTGTTAGGGATAGGATATATTTTGTCTTAGTTGTTCACGACGAAGGAATTTAGTTTAATGAAACATGCAAATAAATAATGCATAAAAGTAATTTTTTTTCAAATAGCTTTATGCATGAAAAATGCAAATCATGAAAGGATTCTTGTGATGCATAAACTCTAGGAAATTATCGTTGCTAACTGCTTAACTTAGCAAGGAAAAGGTTGCTTATTTAGCATGAGTTTGTTCGCAAAGAAAAGGGAAGATTAATTGAATTAACCGAACCTCAAATCGATAAAGTTTAGGATTGAAAACTAAATTGCCACATAGATAACAAATCATGCGGAGGTGATCTCGATATTACCCTCTAAAGTTAACCAAATTAATATAGACTTAGAAATACCTATGCTGCGAAATATTCATTTGGAATGAATTAAAATCCAAGAAACGTTTATACCTTAAATACTTGCCCACATTCCCTGATTGTAGGGTCAGCAAATTGTAAACATAAAAGAAACTAGGGTTTGTCCCTGAGTTTCTTAAAAGAAAATAATAAAGCTAAGAAACCCTAGGTCTGACAACGTCAGCTTAAAGAAACTGAAACGGATTGTTTCGTAACTCCATTATCGCATAGTATGATGCAGGACTTGCACGGCAAGTACGAAGTCATATGGTCTTGTGATTGAATCACAAGAAGAAAGGCTAAATTCTCGCAACAAGGATGGCGGATCCTTACGTAAGTTATCCTGCAAGAGGATGTATACCTTGATATCCTTCTGAGTAAGGAAGGTTAAAAAAACCAAAAACTGAAGTATCCAATGAACGTTAGGGTTTGACCAAGTTGGGTTAATAGGGTACGCCCTAACCCAGAATATAAGGGATCTTGCCAAGTTGCAAGACACCTCGGATCGAGTGCTGGATGCATTCGAAAGGAAGGATTCCTTCCTTAAAGTTTGCCAACAACAAAAATCGATTAATGGAAATGTTTGTGCTTGCTAGAGATTTTAGAGTACTGTTTGACTTGTTTTACCAATGAATTACAAAATAAATAAGTATCTATACTTCAGGTTGAAGGCTTGAAGATGAGAGGTAGCTTCAGTTACCCCCGACTGCCTGCCTGACCCTAACCAAGGGGGTTGTTGACCACGCTGGGAACGTGGACCGAACCCGTCGTGAGAGGTCTCTCCGTTGTGCGCTACTTGGAGAAGGAGGACACTTGGGTGCTAGGGGGGCTCTGGCTGTAAATCCCTTGCCTTTCGGGTCCTGCACAAGAGGCTAACGTGACTTGGGATTGGATCTCGAGGCCCGCATACTAGTCTACGGGGGGAAACTTGGAATAGTGATCGCTGTGGATTGCTGGATAGCCTTCGGGCGGATTGTGGACAAGCTTATGGGCGGAACTCCTTGTATTTCAAAGATAAATATGATGATATGTTAATAAAGAACTTGTCTGATATTGCTTTTCTATGTCACATGATAAGATTACGTGAAGGAACCAATGCTTAACGGATTAATTAAAGAAGCTGGTTGTCACATGTCTAACTAATGTGTTAGATAATTACATAACTAAAACAACTTGAGAAAAGTGCGGAGGATGGACCATGGGTCCGTTCGACAGTTGGGTGGTCATCTCATACACATTCCATCATTAGCTACTTGAGTCTTATCTTCTATAAAAGTAAGGAGGTTGGACCAAATGGACGCCCTAAAACTATGTTAATCTCATTGCATGAGCTTACTTTGCTACTAATATGCAACTTCCAAAGTCTAAGTTCAATCTAAAAGGTTATTCATGGAGTGGCATAATCTACTACCATAGTGATGAGTTTGGGTGACATTTTTGTAGCACCAAAATAGAAGAATATCTAAAATTTTATTATGGTACTGATAGAATTTCTCAAAGTTTCTTTTAGCCGCCCTCTTCATCTCTTCGAATTGCCAAATCATTGCATCAGTGTCACCTAGCTTAGATTCAAGCTCTGATGGGTTTAATGTGCTACGTTAGAGTTCTCTATGCATTTTAAAATATGTGGTCCCATGCCTTGTCAATCTTTCCACCTAGATGGCTAGCCTATCAACCATATTAATGGTAGCATAATAAAGAAGTATCATCCACCCAAATGCCCTTCTCATGAACCGCCTATGGTAAATAATGAAAGTCCCCTATTGCAAGTAGAACAGACCTTCTATGAATAGTTTGAGCAACAATAGTAGCAACGCATTCCTGCACCATAGTCCCAAGTGTATCCAGTTGGACCCATCATAATCTTTCAAGTCCTTATACCATTACTAGTTTACAAATGGAAGATGATCCTTTGATTCTAGTGGCTTATCTATGTATTTGCCTTATAATAGCTAATCAATCTTGGCTAATGTACATATTGATGAGGGGTCAGATTATAACACACTTTCTTATTATTATTGGAAGAATTTAGGACAACCACACGTAGCCCACGAATGCAAAGTTGAATCCCTATAGAGGATGACCTTATTGTAAATTGATAGTCACCAGTGAGATGAAGTATCCCACTCCTCTTCTATGTTCTCCTAAATGTATGTATGTATGTATGTATGTATGTATGTATGTATGTATGTCATATACACACACGCACGCACATGCATATGCACATGCACAAAAGCAAGTTTCTTGTACCCTAAACTTTACTTTGGTCAATTTACATTAGCTAGAAAGGGTAGGTACATTCATGATTAAGTTAGCGCAACTTGCAATCTTGAGGGAATTATTGCTTACTTAAGGATTTGGGGGTTCAAAATTAAAACATCAAATTGTATGTAAGTTCTTGTATAAGGCAACCTATAATAGACATATATTGCCAAGGTTCTTGATAGATGCCAACCACTTGATTGAAACACTGTATTTTCTCAAATTAATTTGATTAAAGGAAAAATTGCATTTTTTTAAATTTCTTGTCACAAAATTGCACTATCACCATAAAATTTGAAGTACATGCTCATTAGAATACTTCCAATAAGTTTTTTTGACTCAACCATATTCAACTATTGGAGTAGAAATCAACCTTCCAATTCTTGGAGTGGCTATATTGGAATAACCTCTTAGAGAACCAATAATTGTAATCTCATTTGACATTGTTTCTTCGTTTGCATTCTATGAAATACTTGAAAAGCTTATTCACCTTGCAACTATTGATCATACCTTGAAAGCTAATATAACATTGTTAACCCTGGTGCAAAGGAAGCGAAAAAGAAAGCAATAGAAAATCAAAAGATGTAGGGCAAAATGAAAAAAGGCAGCCCAACAAAAAAAGGAGGAATAAAAGTAAAATTTAAAAAGTCAAGGGCAAGCGCAAAAAGGGAAAGGTATATTTTAAATATTAAAGTTCACTCTAAATTGTTATAAAACAGCGCCATGCTCCCTTGTATGCAATTTGTAAGTGTAGATGGGCATGGGTGAAGGAACAATGTAAATAGGAAGAAGATGGGGAAAGAGGCCCTAGGCTAAAATGGTTGGTCATGTAAAAAAGGGATGGGCACCCAAGGAGGAGGTAGGGCATGTGTAAAAGGCAAAACGTGAATAAAGAAGCTCATTCTTGTATGTGGCCAACACTAGCTCTTCTTATTTTTCTTCTTCTTGTTATTGCTTGTGCTTGTGCATGAGAGAGGGAGTGTGAGGGAGTAAGTGTCTAAGGGTGAGGGATCGTGGTGAAAAAGCTCTCCATCTTCTCCTCTCTTATTCTTCTCTTCTCTTGTCTCACACGCAGCAATGGAGCTTGGAGCTTGGAACTCGAGGATCGAGCTTGCACCTCGGATCGTGGAGCTACCGGAGAGCTCATGGAAGGAGGCAACTCGATCGAGCATGAATGTAAGCTCACTACATCCATAGATGGAAAAGTGTGCACAGCTATGTGAGAGGTAGACATTGCACTTGGCTTGAAACACTTGAAATAATAAGCGGTCCGTGGGTCTTGGTGGTCGAGCAAGAGCTCTCATAGTTTGGTTCCATCAATGGGACCAACAGATTCATGAGCATTGAAGTAGGATTTGCCGTGAACCGGTGCTTGAGATAGGTAGGAAGCAAGGGAGTCGAAGGACATTCAATCTCCTTTGAAAGTAATTATTTTGGTTTTTAGGACTTAGGTGAGGAGGTTGGACTAGCATAGGTATTTGCTTTGTGTTTTGGATGCATTAAGGTAGGAAGAAATAAGGAAAATAAGGGAAATAAACCATAGGGTTAGTGTTGTGAAACAAGGACAAAAAGGGCTTAAATGCATTAAGGGAGCAAAGAGAGAGAAGGGGGGAGAAATAGAATAAGAGAAAAGGTGTTTAAGAGGCCAAGAAGAGGGGGAGAGAGCTCATTTATGTGCATTCAGTTAAGAGAGAGCTTGAGAGAGAGAGAGAGAGAGAGAGAGAGAGTAGGAGCACAAATTCCTTCACCAATTCGTAATTCCGAGAGAGAGAGAGAGAGAGAGAGAGAGAGAGCAGGAGCACAAATTCCTTCACCAATTCGTAATCCCGCATCCTCGAGCCCTACAAGTATGCTATTAGTGCCATTTGATGCTGGTTAATTGTCGTTAGGGCCTTGGTGGCAATGCTAGAGTAGGCGTAAGGAGCATTAATAACCCCCAAATTTGTGCAATTTTAGACACACAAGTATGATCTTCATTGGCAAATCTTATGTAGTTTGATCATTTAACCTTGTAACTTCATTGCAAAATCTCAAGATAAGCATTGTAAAAGGCATGACTAAAAATTATAAAGTCATGGCCTTGAAATGTATCTATGTCACTCTTCCAATTTGAAAGGTTGAGAGGTCATTTTATTTTCAATAGTTAAACCTTCTTGTTCTAAGGTTTCAAGAAAAAAACCACGTAGGAAAAATATTCTAAAGAAATACAAAAAGGAAGTGGGAATGAGGAGTCATGTGATTTTGGGGGAAAAGTGGTTGAGAGAGGTGGTTGCAACCTCCCCTTTATCTTCCTCTTGCACGTATCTTCTCTTCTCTCTTGCATTGGCACAACTCTTGCTTTCTTTTCTCTCTTGTGCTTTCTTATTTCTATGAACTATGGAAGAAGGAGAGAGTGAGGATGAAGATGATGGTCATATTTCTTGTGTGTGTTAGCATGGTTTCTTATTGAGAGGAAGGGTGTTTCTTGCAGGTTTTCGAGGGCACATGCATTGTAGATGCCACCATGAGGCCTGCTCTTTTGGTAGATCCGGTGTTGTCCTTGGGCTCATCAAGCATTCAATCGATTGAAGGGAGTTGAGCCTTAAAGTGGAAGCATGAGTGTGAGCAAGAGATATGGTGGAACGAGCAAGAGTGAGAGCGAGAGAGACACACACAATGTGGGAACTCCAATAGTCACAATGTGTGACCAGCCTTCCCTTTATTCAAATGTCACTAAAAGAATAAAGAATGAAGTGATAGTGATGGGCACCCATCACTTGTAGTGTGCAAGCGCGGGTACTTTCAGTATAGTCATACCTTTGGCAAAGACGCCTATACCCCCAACAATCTCCCACTCAAAGGCAAAACTACCTTAGTGAGGAGTGAAAAGAAAAAAAGAAAAGACCGAACAACATATACATAGATACAATAGGATGAGGAAAGATGTCATCTTACCCAACAACCATCAACCTCCTAAGGAAGGCAAAACGCTCTGTAGAGAGGCTTTTCGTGAGCAAGTCTGTAGGATTTTGGTTAGTTAAGATCTTGACAAGGTCAACAAACCTATCCTCAATAGCCTCACGAATGAAGTGATACCTCACCTCAATGTGTTTCGTCTTCACATGGAAGAGCGGTGGATTCTTGGCTAACTAGATAGCAATCATAGAATCCGAATGTAGTGGAGGGATAGCATTTGCAATACCAAGGCCAGCAACCAAACAACCTAACAAAATGGCCTCCTTGCAAGCCTCAGTGGCTGCAATATACTAAGTCTTTGTAGTAGAAAGGACCATGCATTTTTGCATCTTGGACATCCATGAAACAACACCTCCAGCAAAAGTGAACACATAGCCAGAAGTGAGCTTCCTATTATCAGCATGTCCTGCATGGTTAGAGTTAGTGTATCCAATGACTCCTATATCTTGGCTTCCATAACCTATGCATATATCAGGAGTGCCCTTTAGGTACCTGATGATACCCTTCATTGCATCCCAATGCCTCTTGCCAGGTGTAGCCATAAAATGTGGCACAACACCAACTACAAATGCAATATTTGGATGGGTGGCTATCATGGCATATATAAGATTGCCCATTGCAAATGCATAGGGAATCTTGACCATCTTGGCCTTTTGATCATATGTCTGTGGACAATCGGCTTGTGATACCTTCACATGAGAAGGAAATGGACAACCAATAGGCTTCACATCTTGCATACAGAAGCGCTCAAGGACTTTATGGACATACTCCTTTTGTGATAGATAAAGTAGTCCCTGAGACTTGTCACGCATAATGTGCATACTAAGTATATGAGAGGCATGTCCCAAATCTTTCATCTCAAAACTCTTCTTGAGCTAAGCCTTAAGAGCATCTAGCTCATAATGAGTTTTTCCTGCTAAAAGCATGTCATCCATATAGAGTACCAAAATCAGTAATGAATCATTACAAGCTTTCTTTGTATACAAGCACGGATCCATATCACTATGGCTGTAGCCCTGTGATTGCATGAATGCATCAAATTTATGGTACCATTTCCTAGGTGCTTGCTTCAAGCCATAAAGACTCTTCCTTAATTTGCACACTAGGTATTCCTTGCTAGGCTTTGCAAAGCCCTTAGGCTGCTCCATGTAAATCTCATCATGCAAGTCCCCATGTAAGAAATCCTATTGACATCCAACTGATACATGTCCAAGTCAAGCTGGATAGCCAAAGCTGAGACTAAGACTAGAGTGGTCATCTTAACCACAGGAGAGAAGACCTCATCAAAGTCAACACCATGCTCCTACTTAAAACCATTTACTACCAATCTGGCCTTGTATGCCGGCCTGGTGTGTCCAAGGGTGCTTTTGAACTTGTACACCCACTTGTAAGGCAAAGCCCTCTTGCCACTAGGCAAGGAAACCAAATCCATGTACGATTCTTATGCAAGGAGTCAATCTTAGACTGCATAGCACACTCCTAGGAGTGATTTTCACCCCTACACAGCCTCATCATAGGTGAGAGGCTCTCCTGCATCCGTAACCAAGACATAATTTATGGAGGGCTCATAGCGGTCAGGAGATCGTCTATCTCTAGTAGAATGCCTCAATTCAGGCTATCACGAGGGCTTCTCCTAAAAGATAACCCTATGTATCTCAACAACTTTCTCAAGCTGCATATGCATTTTGTTGTCCTCATGGAATACAAAATCATGGCTACAGATCACTTTTCTCACCAGGAGATCCTAGAGATGATATTCCATCTCACCCGTATCTCCATAGCCATGGAAAATGCATTTCACTCTTTTAGGATCCAGCTTATTTCATTTGTCCTTGGGCACATGGCAGAAGGCCTCACATCCAAAGACATGCAAATGAGCATATGAGGGAGGCTTTTCTGTCCATACCTCCTCTACAATATGGAAGTCAATACCACTACAAGGTGACCTATTAATGAGATGCACGGCAATAGAGACTACTACCTCATCCCAAAGATGCTGTGGTAAGCTTTCTTGGCCAAGCATATTGCAAACCCTCTACTAGATAGTCCTATTCATACACTCAACCATACCATTCTGAGGAGGAGTGTAAGGGGTGGTCAATTGATGTCTAATACGTCGCTCGTTACAAAACTGCTCAAAGGAACGTGAGACGTACTCACCCCTGTTATTGGTCCTTAGGCATTACAGCGTATGCCTAGACTGATTCTCGGTGAGAGCAAGCCAATGTTGAAAGAGGACCAAGACATCAAATTTTTGCTTTATGGGATAAGCCCAAACCTTACATGAATAATTTTCAATAAATGTGACAAAGTACTTCGCACCCCCTAATGATTGATAGGGCATGAGTCCATACATTTGAATGCACAAGAGCCAAAGGCTCACCCATGCATGGTATATGATAACCTACATCATTAAGCTGCCTAATAGACAAAAGGCTTTTAGTTAGGGTAGGTACATGACGTACATTATGCACAATAAAGTGCTACTAGAGGGAAACTATAGAGTGACATCACCGATGCTAACAATAGCAAGAGACCGATCATCACCTAAGCGCATAGTACTAGATACGCTGCGATAGGTATGAAACCACTCATGGTAGGAGGTCACCTGAAAAGATACACTCGAATCCAAGAGCCAACACTGTGCATACATAGATTGAGCCTCGGTCAGCTGAGAGGCATCACATGAAGAGGTTGCTAAGATGTAGTCACCATTGGACTCCTTAGGCTACATGACATTTATCTCCTCAATCTTTACGCTGGACTTTGCAGGTATAATATTGCAATCATTGGATTTCTCCTGCACTTTTTCTTTCCCCTTTTCTTTGCACTTGTCATTGCAAATCTTATGGCACTGCGATCGTATGTGTCCTGCTTTCCCACGATAATGGCATGTAAGATCAGACTTACATCCATGGGACTTGCTGCATCCACGTGACTTAGAGACTGGTCCAGTGCCAAACAGAAATAAAGGATGCAGATTATCTTGAAACTCAATACCCTATTGAATCAAATTCTTCATGATAGAATGAAATTGGCTAAAGTGAGCAGACAATGGGGTCCCCTTCTTCATGCTAAGATCCATCAACTGTTTAAGCCAATACATTTGCAAAGCAGGGCTCTGCTTTGCATAAAGTCCTTGAATATTTTTCCATCAATTCCATGTACTCTGATCTTCATCTTTAACAACATTATTGTGGCACTCTTCAAAGAGTGATAAAATGATAGTGGACTTGCCTAGTGCAACTAAATCAGCCCAATCATCATCATCCATGTTCTCAAGTTTAATACATTTGTTTCTTAGGGGCTTAATATGCAATTTTTGCACCAAAACCTACTATATTTGCCATAGTTGGTGCCATCCAACTTGGCAATGTTAAACAAAGCCAAATCTTTGAGATGAATAGCCATAATGAGTTAAACAGAGGTGGACTGCAGAAAATAGGCTGTTGTAATTATCACAATATTGAGAAAAAAGAGAGCAAACAATGAGCTAACAATGATTCAAAGTCAAGTTTAACTGCCATGTCAAATTTTGCATGAAGTGGCCATGTAACAAACACTGTAGTAGCCAAGAACCATGAGCCAAATACCCAAATGTGTGAGAGCAATCGATCTTAGTAAAAGGATACAAGCCAAGACATGGAGCCCTGGGAAGGGTTCTATAAAGAACTCAAAGAGTAAGCCAAGCTAGGTGTATGCCTAACTGATAGGACCTGAAAAAGGTATGTGTATGCTCAAAGAGAAGATAGATCAAATCAGCCCAAAAGCATCCAATGCTGACAAGTATCTATTAAGAGCATAGACATATAAGAGATCCCAGTCTCATTTACTCAAGAAGCTCAATTGCATAAATCACAAGCTCTGCAATATCTAGAGATAGTATGAAGCTCCCGCTGGCAAAAATATCGATATCAATTGAGAAACCAAGCTCAAAGATAGCATGTGAATACATAATGCATCATGGAGCCAAGTCTATATATCAATGGAGCATCCAGAGCAAGGGATCGGTCAAGTATCACCTATAACATCTAGTACATCATGTAATAGTCAATGTCAAATCTCTGACAACCCAAATAAGCATCAAAGAGCTCTAAAGTATGCAAATGAAAGCCCAACTGAATCTCCAAGTGGCAATCAAACACATACAATGTAAGAAGCATGCATTTTTGACATATGCGTGTCAAAGCATGTACCAAAGGGTCAAGCATAGACCATAGACATAATGACTATCACAAAGTATGCCACTAGAGACCAATGTCAATCAAATGCCAACCAAGATGGAGCTCGATCAAAGCTCAAAATGCATTTGAGAGCAATACAAGACATCTACCAACCTCCGTATACATACATGTAGTCATATGAGTCACCTGGAAAGCACCCGTGACCAATAGGTAGAACATACACTGACCAAATATAGGCTTCAACCTTGGTTATTACAACAATAAATTCACTGTCAAAATTGAGCAAATTAGTTCTCAAATCAGGCTTAAAGCCACCTCAAATCATGGGCATATGATATATCAATGTACTAGCATTAATGGTACACATCAGTAGTGCATATAGAACACCCGAATCATGGCCAGGAGGAATATGCATATAAAATTTGTCAAAACTGTGGATCTAGAGCATGGCAGGAGCTATGGGGGATGAAAAATGAATATACAACTCACGATGACAAAGACTTAGATAGACTATCTATTACACAAGTGAATTAGGTTCCAAGATAGGTTAGCGATTTATTTATCTTCTTCATGCTTCTTTGGTATTCGTTGCTTTTCTCGATCTTCTAGGCATCTTCAATCTTCTTGGACTCCTTCTTGGTCCTCATGCTCTTCATTATCTTGTGCTCCAGTCTTCTTTTTGTGAGGTCTTTTTGGTTTTCTTTCTCAATGAGTTTGAGATGGGTACATTGCTGTGACTTGACATGACTTGTTGAACTATTTCATAAATATTGGGATACATAGCTTTTGGGATTTCATATGGCTTTGACTCATGCCTTGACATTACATTGGATTTTCTTCTGAGATCATACAACATCTTGTCCTTCATTTTGCTTGCTTTGTCACTGTTCACTTTGCTTGCAGCTTCTTTAACTTTGACTTTGCTCTTCTTGTCCTCCTCAAGCAAAGGTATTATTATTTTTGAGGCAGCAAAAATGT
Organism: Lygodium microphyllum; assembly: GCF_053477565.2. NCBI lineage: Eukaryota > Viridiplantae > Streptophyta > Polypodiopsida > Schizaeales > Lygodiaceae > Lygodium > Lygodium microphyllum. Next base: position 97,061,783 of record NC_141144.1, on the reverse strand, counting down.
CTTCGAGGTCTTCAAATAAGATCATTGATTTCTCTTCAAAACAAGTAAATCCAACCATCCCTGCAAGTGAAACAACCAATTCTTCCATGTAGTATAGATGAGTAGTATGAGTCATGTTCCTCTTCATGAGAAACATCTGTTTAAAATTCTGCATGCTTGGCATTCTGTGATAGGAAATCAACTTCAAATGATCAACAATCCATATGATCTTGATTCTGCTAAAAAAGCACAACTGCCAAGAAGCACTAAATTAGTATTAAGAGATACTAGTTTGATGTTAGGCTTGATGATGAGCTTGATTCCTTCAAATCTTCATAGATCTTCCCCTCCTTTACTAGCTTGACGTGCAAATCTTGCTGAGAGCTAACTAAATCAAGTGACCAGAGTGGCAAGAGCTTGGTTCAAGTGGCAGGAGTGAGAAAATATAGTGTTTTATGAGCTTCAACCCAAATGGCTATGGCTTCCTTTTTAGGGTTTTAGGATAGGGGCCTGATCTTTCACTTATTGTAGCTAGGAGAGAGCTTAGGTATGGAGCTTCACTTGCCTTATGAACTCGGTGAGAATCGCATTGTGTATAGGGAGAGCACGGCGTACGAATAGGCACAGGCACCAAACAGGCAATGATGACAAATTCTAGAAATGTTGGAGCATAGAATGGTCAATGTCATGAGCTGTTGTGGCACGAAGTTGCTCGTGAGTTATTGAAGAGATCCACAAAAGAAATCATGAGCTAAAATGGCCTCTACTGTGAGTTCCAAGAGCTCAATTGGCTCTAGGTCCTATTTGGCTATGGACAACACATAGAGCAGAAGTTGACACAGTTGACAATGCCCAACTACAGATGACCTAATGTTGAGCTCTGAGGTGACAGAAAGGAGCTCCAAGAGTAGAAGTAGATATTTCTAGAAGAAAGCTTGTCAAGATCTTATCTGGTTGAAGAGATCTAAGAGCTTCAAGCATGGTGGCTATGGCTACCAAGTAGGGTAATGAGAAGAAGGAGTAGGAGATGGGGTTCTAGACTTGTTGCTTGAGCTAGTCCTGAGCCTGAGAGCTCAAGCTAAGCTAGATGAGAGTGAAAGGGAGTTGGAGTAGTGCCATGCCCGACTACACAATACCATGTCAAAAGTGCGGATCTAGAGCATGGTAGGAGCTATGGGAGATGAAAAATGAATATACAACTCATGATGACATAGACTTAGATAGACTAACTGTTACACAAGTGAATTAGGTTCCAAGATAGATTAGCATGGACTCATAAACACATTCTTGTGTAAAATGGACAATGACACTAATAATGACTCAAACTGATAGTACCATTACCTTGTTATGAGTGTCAACCAAGTACGTGCCTTTATAGCTTTTTGGATAATACCATTCTCCTCACTATGCATATGGGATTCTGAACATCTCTTCCTAGAGCATACATTTTTTGTCTATCTTCTAGCCTCTTCAGGGCATACATCTAGCTATGAGAAAGCATCATTTGCTATTCTCAACAAAATCCTTGTTAAAAGAGGTTTAGCCTGCTATATACAACAATGAATACATTGTAAAACCAAGCTATTTGAGTACCAAAATTAGCTCCAAATCCAATCCATAATACATGCATAGCATTCCCATACATATAGGCATCATCTCAGCATAACCGTACATCATAAGACCAACAAAGCTAACCATAGAAGCATCAAATAGAGTGCTACCCTATATTTCCAGCCAGTAAACCTCGGCCAAAATAGAGTAAATGAAGTGGTTAAATTAGTACAAAATCAAATCCAAGCAATGACATAGTATCCTTAATATATAAGCATCAACTGGGCATAACCGGGCATCATCCAACCAATGGCAATGAGTGTAGAAATCAGAGATAAGTGTTGCCCTATTTTATGAAAGTTTGTGGATGTTATAATAGTCCAAAACTGAACCTTAGCACTAAATCAAATGTGCCAAGAGTGGAAGGATCAATGCCAAGCATTAAAACCAAGTGTATAAGTGCTTGTATAGCTACCCAATGAAGAATATATGTTGTAGGAGATGGAAAAAATTGAGTTGCTACTAAAAAAAAGGGCCTGTTTTACACAACATGATGCTGCACTAGTAGGGTAAGGGCTATTAGGGGTTGCTCGAACAAAGTGGCTATGTGGCTGCCAACAAAGAGATGCTGCTGTAGGTATTCAAATGGAAGCTGAGAGTGTGCTAGACTAAGCTCGAGCTCGTGAAGAAAATGGTGCATCATGGTAGACCGATCAAGGAGATTATATCCGATCTTGAGGAAGAGAGAAAGTTGGTAAAAAAGGCGCTCAAATAGCCCCTGTGACTCTACCTCTGGGGGAGTTTCTTAGATAAAATGCAACACTATGGCAAGTGCTGAATCAGTGGGTAGAAGGACTTGACAAACTTGGATTGATCGGCTTGTCTAATCATGACGTAGCAATGCAATTACCAAGCTTAACCCTAAACTCTGTACCTAAGTCCTTGCACGTAAACAGTTTTTGGAAAGACATGGAAATGCATGTAGTCTTACCTGTCAAAGCATTAGGAGATGCCACAAGAAAGGGGATTGCAGATGCAAGAGCAGGAGTCATGTGTTCAACCATACGATCATGCAAGCTTGGGGTAACCCACCTGTGGAGATTGCAAGTTCAATGTCATGCTGTCTAACGGAATGAAGGTAAGACCTTTTAGAGTACTTAAGGATTTTCCCTTAAAGATAGCGGAAGTCCAGTTCTCAATGAACTTCATAGTCATGAGGGGAGTGGACTACGACATCCTACTAGGCTGACCCTGGATGTGAGATGTATGGGTAATAGAGGATTGGGGTAATAGTCTAATATTGTTGGCCAACATATTAGAAGCTTTGAGAATCGAGATGGATACTTGAAAGACCATGATGGTTGACCTAGATGCCATCTCTACCATCTTGAAGGGAGACACACAAGTAAGGAATTCCTATGTGCCACTAACAAGGCATAACCCTTGCCCCGAGGAGGAGCAAGATTGGATGCATGTGATAGCCATCATCGATCTATCGTTCTCAGAGGATGAGAAGGAGTATAAGCGGGCTACAAGGATAGCCAATGAGTCCCACAAAGCCACACCATCTTAGCTACCCAAGAGTAGAGCCATACCATCGGTACCACTTTGCATGATGGCTAGGAGCTCTAGCAGTCAACCAACACCTATCCCTTCCCACATTTCATTTAACAAATCCAAACTCTAGGGCATGCTTGAACATTTGACAAAAGAGCTAGTTGCTAAACCCAGCTTCCAATCTCAAACCCCTCAAGGACATCATGAAGGAACCAAAGTGGTAGTGGACCAAAGGACATGACTTGAACCGAACCTACAATTGGGCACTAATCATGAACGAAAGAAAGGCTGAGTAAAAGCATAGGAAATGACAAGTAGTTAAAATATGAGGATTTGGGTGACGAGTATGAAGATTGCAACTCTACAAATGAGGAAAGTGAGGAAGAGGCCGAGACAACAGAGTACGATACAGATGGTCGAGTGAACGAATAGATACAAGTAGATTCCAAGCCACAAGAAGCCAACATCATTAGGATCAAAAGAGAAGTCATCAGGATAGAATGAAACTATACTTGGTTGGACCATCTAGGTGTAATAGAATATGTTCAATGTAGTACTACACCACTCTTTAGAACTGAATCGGCCTCAGCCCTACTACCACTAGAGGAAACTCCTTCTTCTAGCAAAGGTTGCATGTTCAACTTGAGTCAAAAGTGAGCTCTGAAAGTGATCCAAAAATACCCCGACCACCTAAGTCCAAATGCACCAAAGGGGACCTGCTAGTCCACCTAAGGCATAGAAGGTTAAAGTAGGAAAATAGGAGGCAATCAAAGGGATCGGAAGCTGAAGAGTAGAGGAAGCTCCAAGATCTAACAAAGCACTTTACGAAGTTCAAAAAGGGTGAGAAGGTAGTGATCCTATTGGGAGCTAAAAGGCAAGGATAGGCAAGCAAACCAATAGAAGGGGCCACTAAGGTAAAAAAAGTTAGCTTAGCAGGGGAAGGGGAAATGCCTTGATCCATGTTCATAGCAAATGTCCTGACTAGTTAAGAAGCAACCATACCCAATGAATTTCAAGCACATACACACCATTAAGGAAGAGATAATAAGTTGTTGAAGACCAAATTCATCTACAAAATCAAGAACAAAAAGATATGAGTGTGCATGAATTATAAAAGGTCCAATGTTGTTACCAAGAGAGACAACTATCCACGACCCTACATGAAATACATGCTAGAAAGAGTAGTGGGGAAACAAGCCTACAATTTCCTAGATGGCTTCTCAGGCTACAACCAAGTGCAAGTGCATCCTGACAATAGAAATGAGACATCATTTGTGACTGAATGGGGAGTATTTGCCTACATAGTTATGCCATTTGGGATGATGAATGCACCAGCCACCTTTCAGTGCCTCATGTGCACCATTTTCAAGGACATGCTTAGGTGAGAATTGGAGGTGTTTGTTGATGATCTATGTGTCTACTCTAGTTGGAAGGGACACCTAGAAAAACTTTGTGTAGTCTTTGAGAGCAGTATAGATTGTATAATCTCTCCTTGAATCCCTTGAAGTTCTAGTTCTGGGTTAAACACGAATGTATCCTAGGGCAATTAGTGTCTAAGAATGGTATTGCCACAGACTTTTCCAAAGTTAGAGTCATTTTCAATTTACCACCACCACCTATAAACTATAAGGGAATTCAGTTCTTCTTGGGACACACTGGGTACTATCAGTGATTCATTCTAAACTATGCATTAATCACTACACCCCTTTACAAATTACTGATTGTATTTGAGTGGACCAAGGAATGCCAACGTGCCTACAAGGAACTAAAGAAGGCTCTTATGACCACACCGATCTTATGATTCCCTGATTGGAACATAACATTCCACACACACATTGATGCATCAAAGTTCACCTTGGGTGCTATCTTGTGCCAACTTGGTGAACATAATCTTGATTATCCTATGAGCTTTGCTAGTAGAAAATTCATGGATACGGAGATGAACTACTCCACAATGGAAAGGGAAGACCTAGCCATGGTGTTTGCTATAAAGAAGTTTCATCATTATCTTTTGGCTACGCTCTTCACCTTCTTCGTTGACCATCAAGATTTGCTATATTTGGTGAACAAACCTTGTGCTATAGGATGCATAGTTAGATGGCTACTTTTGCTTCTAGAATTTGAGCTCTCCATGGATGGTTGTATGAAATGGTAAGCAACATTACATGGCACACCATATGTCTCATGTACCCATAGGAGAAGCAGTTGAACAGGGCATCATAGACAACTTACCTGATGTGCACATTTTCAGCATGTTCAGTGAAGGAGACTTGTTTAGGGCTGATCTAACACCATATTGGGAAAATGACATAGTCGAGCTCCTAGAGTGTGGATTTCACGAAAAACCTATAGAGAAGGCTAGGCTAAAGCACCCCATCCTCAATATTTAGCCCTATCAATTAATAGTCGAATAGCTCTATAGGCTAGGACAGGATGGGTTATTGTGAAGATGCATGTGTGAGCATGAGATGCATGATGTACTTGCTAAAGTGCATGGTGGCATTACTGGAGAACACTTTAGTGGAGACACTACAACACGTAGAGTAGTGCAATCTCAACTACCATGATCCACCCTCATTCCCAACAATGCAACTAAGTTTGTGAAGCATTGTGACGAATGCCAAAGGGCCAAAGTCCCCATTCGTAAGGACAAGATGGAATTGATCCCAGTAATAGGACAACAATCCTTTGAAAAATGGAAAATCGACTTCATTGGACCGCTCAGCCCTACGACGTAGTACTCACAGGCAAAGTACATAATTGTAGTGAGGGATGGATTATCTCACAAAGTGGATAGAAGCTCGGGCCACCAGGAAGAATGACGCTAGGATCACATGCAAGTTCCTTTGGGAGCAAGTGATCTTAGGATTTGGCTGCCCCATCAAACTAGTTAGTGATCAAGGCATATACTTTGCCAATGTGCCCATTTTCTATCCACCTTCTTGATCATCCACATGAAATCCTCACCATACTAAGGCTGATGGTCAGGAAAAATCCATGAATACGATCCTACTAAATGTCTTGACTAAGGTGGTCTCCACCTCACGTATGGACTGGGAAAATAAGCTTATGGCAGCACTATGGGCCTATAGAATAGTTTATAAGATGACCGTAGGGCAAACACCATTCAAGCTAACCTATGGCATTGAAGCAATCCTACCAACGGAGTTCTTTGTCCCAAGCTCGAGTTTGGCAGTCCAAGAGAGATGGGATGGAAATGCAACATGAATGGAACGCTTGGTATAGTTAGAACACCTTTCTGAGACCCAACTTCTAGTAACCCATGCACTGATCTGTGAGAAGGCAAGGAGCAAAAATTGGTTTGACAAACATGTCAAACAATGCGACTTTGAGCAAGGTGACCTAGTGCTATTATACTCTATAAAGGGCCATAAGTAAAAGGTGAAGTTCAGAGGGTTGAGATCTTTTAAGGTCTACAACATTAGTCGAATTGGTATTGTAAAGCTTGAGACTCTAGAGGGAGAGGGCATAGGGTTCTTTAATGGTAGTGGCCTCAAAAAGTACTATCCTCCAACGCATCTGTTGCACGAGCCTCCCATGCTGGCACCACCCACGAATATGAGAGTCACCACCATCATTGAGATAGAGGATGAGGAAGAGGAAGCAGTAGCTTGCCTACTTACGCATCTTGGTCATTGCCCACAAGACACATGCCTTTGATGCACTCATTGATGAAGGAGTTAACTTTAATATTCTTGTACACGGCCATTTCACCCTCATAGGTTAGCCCCAATTGTAGCTTGTTGATGCTAAACTTAGCCCATTTGGGGGGTAGTCTTACCCACTATTGGAAAAATGCAAGTTAGTAGTCTCTATTGAAATTGAAAGCCTACCAATGACATTCTATATGTTGCCTAACACCAAGGTTGGGTCACTTCATACAACATATGACCCAACCAAATGGCCTCCTTGCAAGCCTCAGTGGCTGCAACATACTCGACCTCTGTAGTAGAAAGGGCCTTGCATTTCTGCACCCGGACATCCAAGAAACAACACCTCTAGCATATGTGAATACATAGCCGAAAGTGGACTTCCTACTATCTGCATGTCCTGCATAATGAGAGTCAGTTTACCCCATGACTCCTATATCCTGGCTGCCATAACATATGCACGTATCTGTAGTGCCCTTCAAGTACCTCATGATACCCTTCATGGCATCCCAATGCTTCTTGTTAGGTGTATCCATATAGCGTGCCACAACACCAACTGCAAAGGCAATATCTGGACGAGTGGCTATCATGGCATACATAAGACTGCCCACTGTGATTGCATAGGGAATCTTAGCCATCTCGGCACTCTGTTCATTTGTCTGTGGGCAATTAGCCTATGATACCTTCACATAAGAAGGCAATGGACAGCCAATAGTCTTTACGTCCTACATGCGGAAGCGCTTAAGGACTTTATGAATGTACTCCCTCTGTTGACAAGTAGAGGAGTCCTTGATGCCTGTCGCATCTAATGCGCATACCAAGTATGTGAGCGGCCTGTCCCAGATCTTTCATCTCAAAGTTCTTCTTGAGTTGAGCCTTAAGAGCATCTAGCTCATCATGAGCTTTCCCTGCTATCAACATATCATCCACATAGAGTACCAAAATCAATAAAGAACCATCACGGGCTTTCTTCATGTAAAGACACGGATCCATAGCACTCCTGTTGTAGTCCTGTGACTGCATAAAGGCATAAAACTTATAATACCACTCTCTAGGTGCATGTTTCAATCCATAAAGACTTTTCTTCAATTTGCATACTAGGTGCTCCCTGCCAGGTTCTGCAAAGCCCTTAGGTTGCTCCATATAAATCTCATCATGCAAGTCCCCATGTAAGAAAGCAGTCCTGACATCCATCTGGTATAAATCCAAGTCAAGCTAAACAACCAAAGCCAAGACTAAGCGCATGGTGGTCATCTTAACCACATGAGAAAAGACCTCATCAAAGTCCACACCATGCTCCTACTTAAAACCCTTTGCTACCAATCTAGCCTTGTATGCCGGCTTGGGGTGTCTAGGGGTACTTTTCAGCTTGTACACCCACTTGCATGGCAAAGCCTTCTTGCCCGTAGGCAAGGAAACCAAATCCCAAGTCTCATTTTGATGCAAAGAGTCTATCTCAAATTGCATAGCCCTCTCCAGGATTGATTTTCACCCCTGCGCATAGCCTCATCACAAGTGAAAGGCTCTCCTGCATCTGTAACCAAGACATAATGCATCAAGGGCTGAAATCTATCAGGTGGAGGTCTGTCTCTAGTAGACCGTCTCATGGTAAGCTCTGCTACCTGCCCAGCTGCCTGTCCAACGCCCTGACCATGAGCATCTACTGCAGCTATAGGCTATCCAACTGGCTATGTGGGAGCTCTCGGCTCCTCCTAAAATATGACCCTGCGGATCTCAACAACTCTTTTAGGCTGCCGATGCATCTTGTCTTCATGGAAGACTACATCATGACTGCGGATGACTTTCCGTACCTGCGGATCCCAGAGACGGTAACCCATCTCACCTGCATCCCCATAACCAAGGAAAATGCATTTGACACTCTTGGGATCCAGCTTAATTCTCTTGTCCCTGGGCACATGGCAAAATGCCTCACATCCAAAGACACAGAGATGCACATAAGAGGGAGGTTTTCCAGTCCATACCTCCTCTGCAACCTAGAAATCCAAACCACTAGAAGGTGATTTGTTTATGACATGCACAGCTGTACTAACTGCCTCAGCCCAAAAGCTATGTGGTAGGCCTGTGTGGCTAAGCATACTACGTACACGCTCCTGGATAGTTCTATTCATTCGCTCAGCCAAACCATTCTGGGGGGGGTGTAGGGGGCGGTCAACTGACGCTTAATACCCCTCTCATCACATAAGTGCTCAAAAGCATGTGAGACATACTCACCCCCATTATCTGTCCTTAGGCATTTTAGCCTATACCCAGATTGGTTCTCAACCAATGTAAGCCATCTCTGAAATACAGCCAAGACATCGGATTTGAGCTTAATGGGATAAGCCCAAACTTTCCATGAAAAATCATCTATGAACGTAACAAAATACTTTGCACCACCCATAGACTGACAAGGCATGGGCCCACAGACATCCGAATGTACCAATGCCAAGGGCTCACTCATGCGTGGCCTACCATACTTCTTATGCGCAGACCTAGTCTGCCTGCCATAAAGACAATGCTCACATGAATCAAAACATGCATAATCAAAGGGCCGTAAGTACTGAAAACCAGAAAGCATTTTCATTCCTTCAAAGACATATGACCCAAACGGGCATGCTAAAGAGATACATGTGGGATAGAACCCATAGACAAAACATGATCAAGGGAAGAAGTAGATACAATCAGGGGATAGAGGCTGCTAGCCTTGGCACCTCTCGTAATCACGAGTCTGCCACCCACGAGTGATCTTCCATGTAGAGTCTCCAAAAGATACATGATAACCTGTGTCATCAAGCTATCCAGCTGACAGGAGACTGCGTGTCAAAGCAAGTACATGACGTACATCCTGCATAACAAAATTGATGCCAAAAGGAAACTGCAGCCTAATATCACCAATGCCCACAATATCAAGAGAGCTGTCATCACCCAAGCACACAGAACCTGAAACAGTATGGTATGAATGAAACCACTCTTGGCAAGGTGTCACATGAAAGGACGCGCTTGAGTCCAAGAGCCAACACTGTGCATACATAGAGTGTATCTCTGTCATTTGTGAAGCACTAGAAGAAGCTACAAGGATATAATCATCATCATCAACATCCTCAGGCTGCATAACATTAATCTCTTCAATTTTAACACTGGACTTTGCAGGCACTATGCTGTGATCAGAAGACTTATCCTGCACTTTGTCTTTCCCCTTATCTTTGTGCCTTTCATTGCACAGTTCATGGCATTGTGGCCTAATATGGCCCTTTTTCCCACAATGGTGACAAGTAGCATCTGCATTCTTGCCATGGTATTTACTACGTGACTTGCCACGGTATTTATGAGAGTCCCATCCATGGCCACTGCCCCACTGCCATGTTTTCCATATCCATCATTCTTGCCTCTAACTCTCATAGCATGCGACATACGAGAGGCATCCAAATTCTTTCAGTTAACCTCTTCCTGCAGAAGAGCACTCTCAACATCAGATAATTTCAAGGTAGCAGTAGAGGCACATAATGCAATGCGAAATACATCCCAGACTCATTAAGAGTACCAAGCAAGAAAAGAGGAGTGACATCCTTTGCAAAAGTGATGTCCTGCGAAGTCAAATTCTTGAGTATAGCATGGAACTGGCTCAAGTGAGCAGACATGGTCACATTCTCCTTCATGCGCAGATCCATAAGCTGCCTCAGCCAATACATCTGACTTGTTGGACTTTTCTTGTCATAGAGATTTTTGATTTTATCCCACAAGTGCCATGCACTCTGTTCTTCCTCAAAGACATTGTAATGAACCTGTTCTGCGAGAGACAATGCAATAGTGGACTTGCATAACTCATCAAGCTTAAGCCATTCCTCATCTGGCATAGTTGCAGGCGGATGCCCGCTCAACCTCAAAGGTTTGATCTGCGATTTCTGCACCAACGCCAAATCTGGCTCTTCTAATAAGAGTAATTCATACCATCAAGCTTAGTGATGTTGAAAATAGCATGATCAGTGGATGAACTCGCCATAATGCAGGCTAGAAGACTCTAGACAATTCAAAAGTGCTTGTTGTTTACTACAGAAAATGACAAAAAAATCACCAAAATCGAGAGAAAATGGCGAGAAAAGTGGAATCAAAGCTGCTTCCCACCAAGTATCAATGAAAGTACATAATTTTAGAATGTCTCAACATGAAAAATCCATGTCAGTCCATACATATATGCTTGCTGTAATAAATTACAGATAGTAAATGAGAGCTAACTGTGCCAAAATCGGATCCCAAGGCAATCAGATACTGCCAAGACCAAAGCCGACATCATGTGGGCATAACATAAGCATATGATGGTCGATAAGCATGAATCCAACACCCAAGTATGTCATACAAAGATCTGTTAGTGAGTAGACACACCCCCTAGTCAAGGGGGCAAAGTGTTCCTGCCACTACCAAAACTTGACACAAGTAGGTGTCAGCTTACAAAGATACGGATCCAAATCTGAGACTGAGCTCATAAGCATACAGCGAACCAAGACATATAATGTATCATCCCAAATGGTAAGAAATCCCAAAGTATCAAGTGTCTGTAACTGCTTAATAGCATGTAACTGCTCAATACATAAAGGCACCGCCTGCTCAATGTCTAATAAGCATTCAAGAATGCTCCCATTGGCACAAAAGACATATGTACAAGCTCAAGAGCTCAAACCAAGGCAAGACACAGTGCCAATGATATAAGTCTAAGACAATACATCAATAGTACATCCCAAATATGTAGATGGTAGAGCATCCGTATGTAGCATCCATAAGCATGTAAGACATCAAGTACATCCCAATCCAAACTCTGACAAGCCAAGTAGCATCCAAGACAACTCCAAATAATCCAAAATGCATCCAAGGTAGAGCTTCAATGAGCACTCAAGCTCAACATATGCATAGGGTAATCAACCGAGATATGAGCATCAAGCTGTAGGCAACGGGTATGCATAAACCCAAGGAGCATCACTGTCAAAGCATATACCACTGTCAATGAGTGCGTAATGTCAAAGCTCTCCAAAAGCATCCTGAATGAAATCCAAGCTCGAAGTCGTACCCCGAAGATCAATACTTCATGGCATATATCCAAGACATAGGCCGGAACCAATAGGCATAACCCAAGGCATGTGTAATAGCTTTAGCCCGCTTTTATTGTAGCCAATAATGACAGTCAAAATTGAGAAATTTCAGCATGCAAATCAGCTCCAAATGGTTGCCAAACAATAGGCATACATTCCCTTAACATGTAGGACCAATCGGGCATCAAATGACAATGTCGGGAAAGCATAAACATCAAATGTTACTGTAGCACTGTTATAAACTGTCTGTGGACTGTTATGACAGTCCCAAAACAATGCTAAATCAAACTAGAAGCAATGTCAATGCTCAAACCTTCGATACCCAGCATCAAAGCATGTGCAAATGCCTCAAATGAAGCCTGTTTAAGTGCCCAATGGCCTGGAGCTTGAGTAGTATGGTGTGATGCAGATGTAGATCAGGTTGGAATCAGGTGCAAATAGTGTGATGTTGACTTGGGTGGCCTGCAGCCCAGGTGGCACAACTGGGGTGGAGGAGGGGCTCAAGTAGGTGCCCAAGGGGGCACACACCAAGCCTAAAGGGGTCTTGATCAAGGGCAATGTAGATATGAAGCAAGGGAGCTTCAATGGTAGCTGCCCCAAACTGTTCACAGCTTGTGTGATTTGAAAACAATACAAAACCATGTGGAGAATGAGGCAGATGTAATGCCCTGAAGGTGCCCAACAATGTCGGGAAGAAGCTTGGGAAGCTGGGGAGTAAGGAGTCGGATATGGCTGTCGAGAAGGAGACCCAATTCGAGTGGGGAGTTGATGGGAAGCTGAGAATGCCACGAACCAAGTTCAAGAGTCAGGAAGCCGAGCTCTGATAACTATTGAAAGCGAGAGAAGGATCAAAGCTTGGACTCAAGAGCTATGCCAGGAGAGCAAGAGCAAGAAAGAGAGAGACAAGAAATGGGAACTCCAACAGTCACAATGTGTGATCAGGCCTTCCTTTATTCAAACTGTCACTAAAAGAACAAAGAATAAAGTGATAGTGAGGGGCGCCCGCGCCACCTGCAGTGTGCAGTGGCAGTGACTATCAGTGTAGTAATATACGGGAGGCTAGGTAGAGGCACCTTTACCCCCAACACTCAAATGGGTACCCAATTGACAATCGCCACTGTCTAGGGGCAATCCCATGAACTCATAATGCCATAACCTCATTCCCTAGGCCTAGGTGACAAAGCTGGCACTACAGAAGCAGGTGAACAGCCAAGCAGGTGATGGATCCCAAAGCACTATTGTGCACTCAAGGCTACTATGAAGGCATCAAATGGATTTGGTTGCCTAAGGCCACTTGCCTAAGGCCGCGGGTGGCACGCATGTCCCTCCGACACAGGCTTCTGGCTAGCCTCCATAAGATAGTAAGCCAGCTAGGAATGAGAAACCAATTGGCCTGAAAGGTAAAAAAAACCCATAGGACCACAACAAATTTATTGACCAAAATCATAGCCCTCTACATCAAAACTAACTCAACCAAACACTTCTAGTGTCCCAACTATCCCCTAAGTGGACAACAATGCACCAACTGAGCCTCAAGACCAACCCATCACACAAGTGGCCGATAGCCACCTCTTGACCAGTCCATGAAAGCAAGTATCAGTTTAAGTTATCCAATACAATCAAACCCCAACCTCCCACTAGCCTCAAACCCTCCTATAAGTGGAGATCTATCCTTATGCTCTCAGACCTAGCCATAAATATAGGGGACGACTTGGTCACCTATATCAAATGCTTGGATGCCACGTTTACCATATTTGTTAAAAGATATGAATGGTTGGATTTAGGCCTTCTAGATGAGCCATTAGCAAACAGATATATGCTCCTTGCCATACACCTAGGAAGAATATGAATTCATGTTTGTTAAGATTCCCATGGTACTTGAGGAATTGATCGCCAATGCGATTTCGTAGAAAAAAGCTCTCAAACAACAATTGATCACCTCCTATAGCAAGATCAAAGTCTATGCAACAAATTAGGAGCTAGAATAGCTAAAAAAGCTACCTGACTCTGACTCATCCTTCCTGTGAAAATGGTATGCTCTCTGTCTCCCATGGAAACAAGAGCACTACCAAATTATGACCAATGCTGAGTAGATATGTTTAATTAAAACCTCCGAGTACAACCCAACCTATGGGCTCCTACCTCGTTCAAGATCTTGGCCATCACTTGCAATTGAGAAGATCATGTTATGGCCCACCCCTATTTGGACCAAATCTCGATCAAGGAAGAATTGCACATTGCTACCAGGATCGAATCTGGTGACTTCTTAACTAATGTCTTGACCTACATAACATGCGTAAGCATTAGGCCATATAACATGGACTGTCACGTCAACTTAGGGTATAACCCATAGTTCGATGATTGGCTCATGAAGAAGTAAAAACTAGCCAATCAACGCTGTTAACACTCTTAACCCCTTCATCCTCCAATCCTAGGAAGGATCTTCATCATTCTTGGGGGCGCGGGGGGGGGGGGGGGGGGGGGGGTGGGGGGAGAGGGTAAGGTGGACAAGGAAACATACATGACTTGAACTTCAAACTGGATTTCAAAAGCAAAAAACGATGGTTAAAGTAACTTGTACTCCAGAAAAAATTTCATGAAATTCTTGTTGGGATGTATGGATTGTTTGAAGCAAAAATTCTCATTCTATACTTGAACATTTCACTGTTCCATAATATACATTCATTATCCTTTTATCTTTTTGCAAAAAGTCATTTCAAGTGAACTATTAATGAACTGTCACATCATGATAGGAACCTGAGATGGCATGGCATCACAACAAAGGCAGCAAGCTTCCATTCTGGGAAGAGGAGCAAGCCACATATGGCTTGGCTATCGAAACAAGAGCCTTCAACAGCTCAAATATGGAAGTATTCAGAACCTCGAAGATAGGATGATGGAGGAGCAAGTGGTGAAACAAATCATTGATATAGCAAAGAAGAAGAAAGCTCACCCCGAAGCCCGATGACAACATGAGGGTTTGAGTAAAAGAACCATTAGTGAGAAAAAGGAGGAGGGATTTGTCCCATCAAGCCAAGGAGGAAAGGAAAAAATCATGTTGAGAATTCTAGGCAAAAAGAAGAGAACTACAGCAAAAGAGGACAAAGGCTTGGAAGTTGCACATGAAGAATCAATGAAGCTAGAGGAGCAACGAAGGAGGAAGCAAAGAGAAGAGGAAAGACTAAAAAGGGAAGACAATGAGTAGACATCTCTTGCCATAAGGCTGTCAATTAAGCAACCCTCCCAAGTAGAAGAGTTGGCTAGGAGGAGCCTAGAAGATACACCAGGCAACACTAGCTCCATACAGTGGCAAAAGTGGGTCAAGGACCTGTAGTGGCACACAAGGGGAAGGCTCCATTACACCCACCACCACCTATCACGGATGTAATGCCTACTACCACACAGGAAACTATAGAAGCCACAATGAACCAAAGCAATGTGATGGTTTGGGCATAGTACCTAGTTAACACATAGTGCAGTACCTTGGCTCGACACTAAATGGAGGAGCCCCATTATTAGGAACAAAGAGGCCAATGTGGTGGTTGTAGATGCGGAGTTAAGGAAAGACATGAGTCCAGGATAGAAGTCTTGATGACATCCATACCCTCGACTACGCCAGTGGCTAGTAAGTTATGAGATGAATATGTAAAAGAGATGCTAGCCCCTAACTAGAAAAGGTGAAGGAAGAGAGGAAGGCAGTGTTGGTAGAGCTGGAGATGAAAAGAGAGGCATTCTCAACTTACCATCTTGGAGAAGACAAAGCAAATAGCCACCCAACAGAGGCAAATAAGCGATTTGAAGAAGGAGCTAGAAAAAGAGCCCTAAGATGCACAGGCAGGATGGGAGGAGATAGGACTGGAGAGGGATTTCTCAACCCTCTTACAACAAAATAAGGACATGGAGGAGCACCTCAAGAAACTGAGGAAAATTAGAGATGAGCTCACTGAGGAGCTGGAAAGAGTAAGGACCCAAGTTTATGCAAAGTTTCATAAGGAGAAACAGTAAAAGGAAGGGCTGATTAAAGAACTACATGAGGCCAAGGCATAGAAAGATAAGGTGTTGACCAAAAGACTGGCAGAAGTGGAAAAACGATTCCATGTAGCCCTCCTAGAGCAAGAACAACTGGAAGAGCAGTTGAACTACCCGAGATAGCATAAAGAGAAGATGCTCGAGATCTGGAAGGAGCAGGAACAGATAGTAATGATGCTATCTCAATGTCACAATAAGGTCATAGAACAAATGGAGAATGAGGCAAGGTCTTGGGAGGAAAAGACCGTTGGAAGACTTAGGGACCTTGTTGAATGCCTTGCCTTGGTAGAAAGTGAACAAGCTAGGGCATTGGGCAAGGGCAGAAGCAGTGGAGGTAGGTATGGAAGTTCAATAACAAGCCTTCTTGAATACTATGCTACATGTGACCCAGGCTAAAAGTGAGAACTTAGTACAAGGGCTAAAAAGGAAGTTGGAAATTACAAGAAGAGCCCTAAGGTATGGTCTCCAAGAGTGCACCCCTACAACCATCCCTAATGTAACATGTCCACATGTTCACTTGCAGGACACATCTTAGCAGCCCATCAAGAAGAGAGTCCAGAAAGCACCGCCTGGCATTCCCATAATGAGCTAGCTATAACATGTCCACCTGTCACTGGTAGGACATGTTTTACCAGCCCATCGGGAAGAGAGTCCAAAAAAGCACCGTCCTGTACTCCCACGGAATGTCACGGGGTTTGCGATCTAGGTCTTCCTGAGTCTACCACAAAGCGGAAGCATTCCAACCGTTCCCACTTAGGACCAACTTGGATCAAGGTTTTCCCAGTGGTCAAATTCCTAGAACGGCAGCTAGCATCGAACCCTAGGCGAACTACTTTACGCAGAAACGTTAGGGTCGAAGCGGATTCATGCTGCACTTGGTTCAAGGAGAATCGGAAATGAGAGGGATGCAAAGCTCGACCTTTCTGCTCATAAGGCATAGTCCCATTTCGTTCCCCTAAAATAGCACAAATCGGGTCTCTAGCTTCCTAGATTCTAAGTCATCGTTACCTTGTTGTCAACTTCTTTGAGAAAATCTGTAGGACGGACCCATGGCCACATCCACCACACTTTCCTCAGGGTTGCTTTAGTTGACTAATTACCTACCACATTTAGTTGGACACGCATAAAACAGCTTCCTTAATTAGCCAATTAGTCACCGATTCTTTCACGTAACTTAAGCACTGACATAGAAAAACAATGTCAAACAAGTTCCTTTTCAATAATTGATCTTATTTATCTTTGGAATATATCATATAATCCAGCCCGAAGACTATTCCATAATCCGCCCGAAGGCTATCCATAATCCACCCGAAGGCAATCTAGCAATCCTCAGGGATTACTAATCCAAGTTTCCGCCTGTAGACTAATATGCGGGCCTCGAGATCCAATCCCAAGTCACGTCGGCCTCTTGTGCAGGACCCGGAGGCAAGGGATTTATAGCCAGAGCCCCCTGGCACACAAGCGTTCTCCTGCTCCCAGTAGCACCCACGGAGAGACCTCTCACAGTTGGTTCAGTCCATGTACCTGGAAGGGCTAACAACCCCCTTGGTTAGGGTCAGGCAGACAGTCGGGGGTAACTGATGCTCCCTCTCCCTCCAAGCCTTCAACCTGAAGCATTAATTATCTTTCCATCTCTAGTTTCTTGAGCAAAAAAAGTACAAACAGTGCTCCTAACTTATACAAACACAATCAATCCAGTGGTCGTTTACTTGGCCAACTGCTAAGGTGTGAATTGTAACGTGTCCCCTAGTATCATCCAAGACACGTCTTAGCAGTCCATCGGAAAGGATGTCTAGAAAGCTCCGCCGGCACTCCCATGGAATGTTACAGGTTTTGCGATCTAGGTCTTTCTGCGTCTGCCACGTAGCGGAAGTATCCTGGCCATTCCCACTCAGGATCGACCGGAATTAGGGTTTTCCTGATGGGTCATCAGCTAACAGCAACTAGCGTCAGACCTGAGCGAACTACTTTAGGCAGAAACACCAGGTCCGAAGCGGATTCACGCTGCACTTGGTTCAAGGAGAATGGGAAACGAGAGGGATGCAAAGCTCAACCTCTCTGCCATAAGGCATAGTCCCATTCCGTTCCCCTAAAACAGCATAAATCGGGTAAGACGTAACTTTAGGTCATCGTTCTCGTTATTCATTTTGATGATGATGATCATTCCGCTGTTCTTCGAGATTTTTGAGAAAAGTTCCCGGCTAACCAGGACCACCTAACCATAGGACGGACCCATGGCCCATCCTCCGCACTTTCCTTAGTTTGTTTTAGTTATGTAATTATCTAACTCATTAATTTGACATATAACAATCAGCTTCTTTAATTAACCTTGTTAAGCACTGGTTCCTTCACGTAATCTTATCACGTGACATAGAAAAACAACATCAAGCAAGTTCTTTTAACATTTCATCATTTTATCTTTGAAATACAAGGAGTTCCGCCCGTAGGCTTGTCCATAATCTGCCCGAAGGCTAACCAGTAATCTCTAGGGATCACTATTCCAAGCTTTTGCCCGTCAACTAGTATACGGGCATCGAGATCCAATCCCGAGTCATGTTAGCCTCTTGTGCAAGACCCGGAAGGCGAGGGATTTACGGCCAGAGCCCCCCTGGCACCCAAGAGTCCTCCTACTCCAAGTAGAGCTTAACGGAAAGACCTCTCGCGACGGGTTCGGTCCACGTTCCCGGGGCGTCAACAACCCTATTGGTTAGGGTCAGGCAGGCAGTCGAGGGTAACTAAAGCTGCCTCTCCCTTCAGGCCTTTTAACCTGAAGTATAGGTACTCATTTAATTTGTAATTCACAATTCAAACAGAGCCCTAAAATCTCTAGCAAGCACAAATATTTCCATTAATCAATCCACTTGTATGGCAAACCGCTAAGGAAGTGTTCTTTCCTTTTTGAGTGTATCAGCACTCGTTCCCAAGGTGTCTTGCAAATTGGCAAGATCCTTTTACATTCCGGTGTTAGGGCATACCCAACTTGGTTAACCCTAAAGTGCTTTAGATATGCTAGTTTCCGGTTTACAACTTTCCTTATTTAGAAGGATATCCAAAAATACATCTTTTTGAAAGATAACTTGCGTAAGGATCTGCCGTCCTTGATGAGGGTTTTTCCCTTTTCTCCTTGTGAATCAATCACAAGACTAAATGATTTCATACATGTTGCGCAAGTCCTGCGATGGAATAATCTATTTAGATTCTTTAAGCTGACGTATGTCAGGTCTAGGGTTTCTTCATTTAAGAACCTTAGGGACAAACCCTAGTTTCTTATCTTTATGAATTTATTGTCCCTACGGTAAGGAAAGTAGTCAAGTGTTTAGGGTATGAATGTTTCTATGTTTAGATTGGTTCATTTATCTTTTGGAAGGTAATATTAATCGTCTTGTCACGGTTTTACTATCCTTGTGACAATTTACTTTCCCAATCAATACAGTTTAATTTGGCATATAGCATAATGCCAAGGTGATACAAAGAGCGACAATACTCCTTGGAACAAAAAGGCCTAGCTGAGAAATTGGTGTATACACACTTTATTAGTCCCAAGTCCTCAAATAGCAAGGGAAAAGTGTTAATAGAGTGTCATCCAGCAATCCCCCATTACATTTTCTTTCCAAATGAGTTCATATATCTAATTTTTATACCTGTTAATTCCTAACATTTAACTTCCGTTTTCTTTAAAGATGAACTCATGCCAAATAACAATAATTTCCTTGCTAAGATGTGCAACTAGCAAAGATAACTTCCTAGTAATTTGAGCATTGAAAGAAACCTTTCTTGAATTTAGCCATTTACCATGAATCTTTGCAAAAGGAATAAGGCTAATGGTGCAAGATATAATTTCTACACCTTAGGAATATATTACTATAGTAAATGGTTAATCTTGCTTGTAATTTTTTTAATGCTTGATGCAATTTGAAGAAAGCTAAGTTCTATACATTGTCATTCCTAAGTTAAATTCCTTCGTTACAAATAACTCGAACAAATATATCCTATCCTTAACATTTTTCCTTTGCATGATCGACTTAAAACCGAATTAAAGCCAAGAGAAAAAAACCTGGTTTTGGGGTGAGATATCCACATGGATACCGGGAGATGACCCTCCCGCAGCTACACCTTGGACTTTCTTAGGCGGCATCGTAGTTGTAGTCTTTCCGTCGTGGAAGTAGCTTTACAATTCCTTTTGAAATTCCACCATGGCTCCCTTTTGCAATAACTTGCACCATCCGTCGAAAGTATTTTTAGAAGGCTTCCTCCTTGAAGTAGGGAATTCGGAAGGGGGTGATTCACAATCTTTTGTGGATAAGACCCATTAAAGCCATAGGAGGGGCTTAATGGCCTTGTAAAACTTGGACCAACAAGGAATAAAATAAAAGTGTGGAATCCCTTACGAGGGTTTTTGAGTGGGAAAGGGAGGTGTTAAAAAGACCCTCAACACTCTCTTTTCTTTTACGAGTGGGGGAAAACAAAAAACAAAGCCCCAAGGGTATTTTGCATGGGGGAAAAAAAAGGGGTAAGGGGGCCCTTAGGGGGATTTGAGATACGGGGGAAAAGAATAAGGGCTTTTAAGGTAAAAGATTTTGAGGGGGTGAGAAAGGGCCTAAGGGGTCCAAGGGGGAAATTTGAAGGGGGGAGGAAAAAGGGCTAAGGGGGGCCCTTAGGGGGGAAATTCTAGGAGGAAAAAAAAGGGTAGCCTTAAAGGCTATGGGAAAGGAGGCCTAAGGGGGTCCTTAGGGGGGTTTAAAAAACACGGGGATAACAAGGACCTTTAAGGTCAAACTTTTTTTGGGGGGAAAAGGGCTTTATCGCACCCACATGAACAAGAGCCTACAAGGGAAATTTTTTTTTGGGGGGGGGGGGGGGGGGGAAGATGTAATATAAAGGATTAAATAGGCCACATGAAGGGGGGCTTATTAAGGGCTTTATAAGCTTCCCCAAGAAGCTTCTAAAGCTTCTGGGGGCCACATGGGAGGAAGGAAATAACGAATCAACGGCGACGTGCTAAACGGACCGGGGCGGACTGCGACAGTAGATGGCGATGTGGTGGAGGGAAAATGTTGGCGTGATGATTGGCAGTGGCGACTTTCCTCCTCCCTCTCGGCCAGTGGAGCAGCACGGTGATTTTCCTCTCCTCCTCTCTTCAATGGCAGCGTTTGTGCAGGTTGGCTCCTCCTTTCTCTCCCTCACGACCACACAGCAGGAACATCTCCACTCTTTCCCTCTCGATGGCAGAGTGTCCTCTCAGCCTGCACCCTCTGTAGCTCTCTTCTCACACGGCTAAGCCCTCCCTTTCTCCAGCGCCCCCCCCCCCCTCGTTTAAATAGTGGAGGGGAGGGGGATCTTTCCTCCCGGCGTGTCATCATGCATGGTCCCCCTCCCTCCATAAGGCTCCACCAAGGAGCTTATAGCTCCTTCTATTCCCCTCCCCCTCTAGCTCGTCAGTTGGCTGGAGGGATAAGGGGGGGAAATAAAAAATTAAAAAAATCAATAAATCCCATACATTTCTTTAACGCGGAATATTACATTCTCTCCCCCTTGGAGGAATTGAGATGTCCTCATCTCGAGATAAACTGGGGACATTGATGGTTGAGAGAGCTTTCATCTATCCAAGTGGCATCCTCTTCGGGATAATCTTTCCACTGGACAAGGCATTCTTTCATGGTTCTAGATCTTAACTGTCTTTCCCTAACATCTAAGATCCTTTTTGGCCTTAGTTTAAGGACTCCTTGACTAGGCATTACAATTTGTTGGTCATCAAGTACATGATTAGGATTGGGTACATATTTTTTCAATAGGCTGATTATATGGAATACATTGTGAACCTTTAGGTTCTCAGGGAGTTGCAATCTATAAGCATTGGGTCCTAGGCATTTGAGGATTTTATATGGCCCACAATACCTTGGACTTAGCTTCTTGCATTCTCCTAGGGATAGAGAACTCTTTTTAGGGCGTACCCGAATGAAGACCATGTCTCCTTCATCGAAGACTCTTTCTTGACGTTTCAAATCTGCATATGCCTTTTTGTCTCTCCTTGGCCGCTTGTATATCTTGTCTTATTGACCTTATTTGATCATCCATGTCCTTCAACATTTGTCTTGAAGCTTCAACTCTTAGGGTTGGATCAGAAAAGTTTAGGGGACTTTGACAATCATGACCATACAATGCCTGGAAAGGGGTCATTTGAATGCTCTGCTGGTAAGAAGCATTGTAGGCAAATTAAACCAAAGGCAAGTATTGAATCCATCTCTTAGGTTCTTGACAGCAGTATGCCCTAAGCATATCCTTGATGACTTGATTTACTCGCTCTGTTTGACCATCAGTTTGGGGATGGTAGGCGATGCTAAAACAGAGTTGAGTCCCAATAGCTTCAAAGATAGCTCCCCAGAAGTGTGATGTGAAGAGAGAATCTCGATCGCTAATGATTCTTCTAGGTAACCCATGTAGCTTGAATATCTCCTTGATAAACAATCTTGCAATATCGGAGGCTTTATAGTTTGTCTTTACTGGAATCAGGTGTGCAACCTTGGTAAGCATGTCAAC
Source organism: Lygodium microphyllum (assembly GCF_053477565.2). Lineage (NCBI taxonomy): Eukaryota > Viridiplantae > Streptophyta > Polypodiopsida > Schizaeales > Lygodiaceae > Lygodium > Lygodium microphyllum. Next base: position 97,039,378 of record NC_141144.1, on the reverse strand, counting down.
CACAACCATAATGGAATTGTATCCTCCTTGGACTTGGGGTAAGCCCAAACAAAATCCATACTGATGAATTCCCATTTCATTTGGGGAATGTGAAGTGGTTGCAATTTCCCTGGCATCATGATACGTTCGGCTTTGATACGTTGGCAAGACAAACACTTAGTGACATACTTGAGAACGTCACCTTTAAGCCTCTCCCAATGATAGCTCTTCCTAACTGCATTAAGAGTCTTAGCATAGCCAGGATGTCCTGAAAAAGGAGAATCATGAGCTTCCCATAATATCTTCTACTTAAGTGACTGGCTTGCTGGTATACACAGCCTTGTTCTGTAGTAGACAAGTCCATTATCAATGGAAAATTCCTGATACTTAGCTTGCAACTTCTGCTTCTGCTCCTTGGTAGATATTTCCTTTATCATTGTTTGGTAGGCCAAATCATGGCATGCTTCCTCTCTAGCTAGTTCAAGTATAGGGTTGTTTGGCATAGATACCTTTGTAGCCAGAGATCTGGCCGTTGATGGATTCTGCAAGATTAGGGAATTTAGGAATGCCTTGCGACTGAGTGCATCGGCAACTACATTCTCTTTCCCTGGTCGATACTTGATTTCAAAATCATATTCCTCCAATACTTCAATCCACCGACGTTGCCTCATGTTGAGCTCCTTCTGGGTAAAAATCCATTTGAGACTCTTATGATTGGTTACTAGAGTAAACTTGTTACCCAACAGGTAGTGTCTCCAAAGCTTTATAGCATGGATGACAGCTAGTAACTCCAGATCATGCGTGGCATAATTCTTTTCATGACTCTTCAATTTCCTTAAAGAGTATGCTACTGGATGACCTTCCTACATAAGTACACATCCCAAGGCAAGAATGCTAGCATCGGTTACTACCTCGAACTCCATATTGAGGTCAGGAAGTTTTAGAATAGGTGCTGATACCAAACTTTGCTTCAGTTTGTCGAAGCTATTTTGTTCGAAAGTTGACCATGTAATGGAAGTCTGCTTCTTTAGTAGATCTGTAAGGGGTGCTGCAATCAAAGCATAGTTTTTTATAAAGACCCTATACCATCCTGTCAATCCAAGAAAGCTACGTATTTTTTTGACGGATACTGGTATTGGCCATTCAAGCACATCTCTGACTTTGGCTGGGTCTACTGATATTCCCTCTGATGATACTATGAATCCCAGATATTCAATCTGACGCTTGAAGAATGAACACTTCTTCATTTTTGCATACAGCTTATGAAACCTCATTGTCTCAAGGACAATCCGAAGTTGAGGTTCAGGATCTTCTTCTTGTTTGGAATAGACTAAAGTGTCATCGAAGAAGACAAGCACGAAATCATCAAGATATGGTCTAAAAATATCCTGCATTAATCTATTGAAGGTGGCAGGTGCATTGGTAAGCCCGAATGACATAACCAGGAACTCGAAGTGCCTATATCTTGTATTGAAGGCCGTCTTTGGAATATCTTCTTCCTTGATCCTTATCTGATAATAACCTGACCTGAGATCAATCTTGGAGAAGATCTTTGCACCTTGAAGACGATCGAGAAGCTCATCAATTCTAGGAATAGGATACTTGTTCTTGACTGTTGATTGATTCAACCCTCGGTAATCAATAGATAGTTGAAGTGTTCCATCTTTCTTTTTCTAGAATAGAATTGGAGCTCCCCATGGTGAATTGCTAGGTCAGATGTATCCCTGATCTAACAGTTGCTTGACTTGTTCCTTCAACTCAATTGCTTTCGGTATGGACATTCTATAAGGTCTCTTTGCAATTGGTGCAGCTCCAGGTACTAGCCTAATCTCATGATCTACTTCTCTTTGAGGCAGAAGTTCAATCAATTCCTCAGGGAATACGTTAGCATATTCCTTTAGCCAAGAAGGTCCTTCATGAGATTCTTGCTTTTGATCTAACTTCTTGAGTTTGATAAGGTAAACGGGTAATCCTTTTCTGACTCCTTTTATGATCCGAGATACTTTGGCTACTTGGATTCTTGGCACTCCTGCCTCACCTTGAGTTGTGACAAACTCCCTTTCAAAGTTTCGAAAGGAAACTCGACCCTTTCCACAGTGGATGTGGGCATCATTAGGCTTAAGCCAATCCATCCCGAGTAGACACTGATAGATACCTAAATTCATGACTCTGAATTTGACTGAGGTTTTCTTTCCTCCCAGAAAGAATTCCACCTTAGCAGTTTGCCTGGTACAAGTTACCTCACGACCGTTTGCCAATTCCACAAGCAGGGTAGTGTTGAGATATCGAGCTCCACTCGTGATACGCCAGGGTGACCGTTGTGTATTTATGTCACCGACTTGTCAGTTGCAGACGCGGTTGGTACACCGCCCATGAATAATAGCTACATGATAGCTATCCTTATCTACTCTAGTTCGTGGCTCAGTTAGTATGCCACCTTAGTTAGTTGAGTTTGGTTTGAGACCCATATATAGGGTTCTTCTATTTCTTTGTACTAGAGTTCTTTTGGCTTACACAACTAAGAAGAGAAAAGCTGTTTTCAGCCTCCACCCTTGTGTGTATTCCCCCATTGTGCAAGCAAGAAAGCTACAAGTGAGACTCCTTCCTTCTCTCCCACAATCTTGACATGGTATCAGAGCCTTGTTCGTGGTAAGGAGCTCAAGAAAGCAAGCCAAGCTCGCGGTGTTCTGGTAAGAGGAGCAGTGTTGCTTTCATTTTCTGTTTTGGGAGCAGATCTCTGCAGGTAGCACAGCCGAAAATTGCAGGAGTGCATTGTCTCAGGTTGAGACGCCCTTCGCGGTGAAGCAAGAGGGCAGTATATGCTGCGGGTAAGGGCTTTAGCCCTTGGCAACCTTGTTTTTTTGATTTGAAGCCATTTCGGGGCCTGTTTTGGAGGCGGAAGTTTTCTGCACGCACTCAGGAAAAGGCTCAGTTTTATGCTGTTTAGCCACTGTTCTACAGGTCGGTGAAAAGTTACTGTAGAAATTGCATCGTATGCTTGTGCGCAGAGACATTGGGAGTTTTAGAATCATCCTTGGTTCCTGTTTATGCAAAATCGTCACTAGGAAGTGACTGTGTGGTCAAATACCACTTTCGCCAGTTTTGCAGATTTGCCCTTGTGAGGGTGAAGCTGAGTTTTTGCAGTGACAGAATTTTTCGCAGTGTTCTGTAATGGCATCTGATTCTCTTTCACAGATTGTCACTGAAAAGCTTGACAAGAACAACTTCCAAGCATGGAAGTTTAGAATGACGAATTTCCTTATGGGAAAAGGATATTGGGAATTCGTTGCAGGAAATGAAGAAGAACCAATTCTTCCTGATGTTCCCAATCAACAGCAAATGCAGGCATTCAAAACATGGCATGAGAGAGCCAGGAAAGTTATGTATTGGCTGTCTATCAGTATTTCAGACTCTATGATTGTGCATATTCAGGATGCAAGTACGCCAAAGGAGGCATGGGATACTTTGTCAAAAATGTACAGCACAAATACGCAAGCCAGGAAAATGCAGCTCAAGCAAGAGTTGCATAATGTGCAAAGAGAAAGTATGAGCATCAACGACTACCACATGAAGGTGAAGAAGATTGCATATGCACTTGCTTCCATTGGGTCACCAGTGGAAGATGATGATTTAGTTTCTGTGACCTTGAATGGTCTAGGAAAGGATTATGCACAGTTTCGGACATCCATTTCAGTTCTTGAAAGATTTCCTGATTTTGAGGAGTTGATTGCTCTTCTAATTTCTGAGGAGCAGAGAAATGGTGGTGCATCTTCTTCAGGAGGAACTTCAAAAGAAGCTGTCTTCTACTCAAATGCTGGAAGAGGTAGAGGCAGAGGTAGAGGAGGCCGATTTGGAGGCCGTGGCAGAAATCAGAATATGCAGCAAACTCAAGAAAACCAGTCCTATGGAGGAGGACGTGGTAACTCTAGAGGCAGGGGGAGCCAAAGAGGTCGTGGTGGATGGCAAAGAGGCCAAAATGCAAACAGTAATGTTGAATGCTATTACTGTGGTAAAATGGGTCATATGACTAAAGACTACTATAAAAAGCAGAATGACATCATGAATGGAAAACTGCAACAAGGGAACTATGCATCTTCTAGTAGACAGGGTGATGACAGAAATGAGCATTTGTTTATGGTGCAGCACATGAACAATTCTGTGACAAGTGCAGAAGAAAGCAATGATGTATGGTATGTTGACTCAAGTGCATCAAACCACATGACAGGTCATGCACAATGGATGGAGGATGCAAGGAAAATGGAAAAACCAGGATTTGTGGAGACTGGTGATGATACTGCACATCCGATTGTGCAGATTGGAAAAATTCCTTTGTCTATGCAGGATGGGAAAAAGAAATACCTGTCCGATGTATTTCATGTCCCAAATATCACCAAGAATCTGGTTTCTGTTGGTCAAATGGTTGAGTAGGGCTTGCAGGTCAGATTTAATCCTCATGGATGCTTTGTTGAGGATATGAAAAATACAGGTCGCTTGATAGCAAAAGGAAAGAAGAAGGCCAGAATGTTTACGTTGGATGCAGACATGTCTGAATTGAGTGCAGCAATGTTTGCACATGGGACCGGTGTAGTTGCAGATATTGATATCTGGCATAAACGCATTGGTCATGTTAATGTACAGCGACTTAAATCAATGCAGGCCCAAAATATTGTTGCAGGATTGCCAAAATTCAAGGTTGCAGAAATGCATAAGGTATGTGAAGCCTGTCAGTTTGGAAAACAGGCAAGGAAACCATTTCCTAGACATGTTCAAGAGAGTGAGAAGCCATTGGAATTAATCCACTCTGATGTGTGGACTACTAAAGCTGCATCTCTTGGAGGTTGTCATTATTTTGTCACTTTTATTGATGACTATAGCAGAAAAGTTTGGGTGTATTTTATGAAAAAGAAAAGTGAAGTTTTTGGGCATTTCAAAACCCTTAAAGCTATGGTTGAAAAAGAAACAGGTTTGCAAATAAAATGCCTAAGGTCAGATGGAGGGGGAGAGTACCTCTCAAATGAGTTTGCAAGGTTCTTGCAGGAGCATGGTATAAAGCAGCAATATTCATGCAGTTATACCCCACAACAAAATGGAATTGCAGAAAGGAAAAACAGGCATATTGGAGAGGTATCTCGTGCCATGCTCAATGAAAAAGACTTGCCAGATTTTTATTGGGCTGAAGCAGTTGCTACAGCAGTCTACATAATGAATAGGACTCCCACTGCAGCAATACATGGAATGACTCCAGAGGAGAGGTATACTGGTAGGAAACCAGATATTTCTCATTTGAAAATTTTTGGTTGCATTGCCTATGTACATGTGCCAGATGAGTTGAGATCCAAGTTGGATCCAAAAGCTGAGAAGTGCATCTTTATTGGTTACTCTCTGCAGCAAAAAGGGTATAGATGCTATAACCCTTCTACTCGTAAGTTTATAGTGAGCAGAGATGTTTTTGATGAGATGAGTAGCTGGTATAAACCAGTAAATGTGATTGATGATGTAGATGCACAAAATGGTAATGCTGCACAGAATTCACAGCAGCAGTCACAAAATATTAGTGGACCTGGAGCACCCTCTAGCAGTGGTTCACATTCTTCACCATGGACAGGTAGATTGAGATCAGGAGAATCTTCTCAAAGCAATGCAGATAGTGGTATGCAGGTATCACGAAAAGGAAAAGAGAAGGTTGATCAGCCCATGTTTGATGTGAATGCAGGTCACTCTTATGTGGATGGTGAATCCAGTGGCTCAGAACAGAGCATTGATGATGAGTTGGGTATTCATTCTATTGTTACACCTGGAGTAAGGAAGACCAGGGATGTTTTGAGAGCACCTGGGAGTGAACCCACTTTGCGCAGGTCTACCAGAGTTAGGTATCCTGTGGATAGGCTGAAATATGATGGATTTACTGCCATTCACTATGCATATATGGTCAAAGTGATACAGGAACCAGAACCCACTTCTTTTGAGGAAGCCATGGGAAAAGAAAAATGGGAGAAAGCCATGGATGAAGAAATGGATGCCTTGGAAGCTAATGCTACATGGGAATTGGTACCTTTGCCTAAAGGTAAAAATGCAATTGGCTGTAAGTGGGTTTATAAGGTGAAGCACAATGCAGATGGTTCTGTGAATAGATACAAGGCAAGATTAGTAGTCAAGGGGTATGTACAAACATATGGCATTGACTATGAAGAAACATTCAGTCCGGTTGCAAGGATGGCAACCGTAAGAGCAGTCATTGCTATGGCTGCATCAAAGGGATGGTCTTTACATCAGATGGATGTAAAGAATGCCTTCTTGCATGGTGATTTGCAAGAAGAGGTCTATATGGAGCAGCCACCAGGTTATGTGCATGCTGTTCATCCTGAGTTTGTTTGCAGGTTGAAGAAATCCTTGTATGGCTTGAAGCAAGCACCTAGAGCATGGTCTGACAAGATAGGACAGTATCTTGTCACTATTGGCTTTCAGATTTCCAAGGCAGATTTCTCACTTTATGTGAGAAAAACAGAGAAAGGTATTATGCTACTTGTCATTTATGTTGATGACTTGATTATGACAGGTGACAGTGATGAAGATATCCTTCATGTGAAAATGCTATTGAAGCAGAAGTTTGAGATGAAGGATTTGGGAGAGCTGCGTTATTTCTTGGGCATTGAGGTGATTAGATCACCAAGTGGGATATAGCTCTTGCAAAGGCAGTATGGATTGGACATGCTGTCCAAATATGGGATGACAGGCTGTAAGCCTATTTCAGTTCCTTTGGAGCAGAATGTGAAGCTGAGCACAGATGCAGGTGAGATTCTAGAAGACCCTACTATGTACAGACGCATAGTAGGAAGTTTGATTTATATGACTATTACCAGGCCAGATTTGAGCTATGCTGTTGGATTGGTAAGTCAGTTTATACAGGCTCCAAGGAAACCATATTTGGATGCGGCTAGACGCATACTCAGGTATGTGAAGTCCACATTGCAGTATGGACTATTTTATGAGACTGGGGTTCAGATACAGTTGCATGGATATACTGATGCTGATTGGGCTGGTAGTATTTCTGATAGACGATCTACCAGTGGATATGTGTTCTCTTTTGGGAGTGCTGCAGTCACTTGGAGCAGCAAGAAACAGCCTACAGTTGCCTTGTCGAGCACAGAGGCTGAGTACAGGGGTGCAGCAATGGCTGCATGTGAGGTAGCTTGGTTGCATAAGCTACTTTATGATATGCATCAGTCTACAGATGGGCCAGTTGTCATTTATTGTGACAACATGAGTAGTATACACTTGGCAAATAACCCAGTCTATCATGCTAGAACAAAGCACATTGAGGTGCATTATCACTATGTGCGAGAGAGGGTTTTACTAGGTCTTATTGATCTAGTTTATGTCAGCACAGAGGATCAGGTAGCTGACATATTCACGAAGGCATTGGGCGCAGAGAAGCTGGCAAGTTTAGAGACCTGCTTGGTGTGCAGGAATTGGGATTGAGCTCGAGGGGGAGTGTTGAGATATCGAGCTCCACTCGTGATACGCCAGGGTGACCGTTGTGTATTTATGTCACCGACTTGTCAGTTGCAGACGCGGTTGGTACACCGCCCATGAATAATAGCTACATGATAGCTATCCTTATCTACTCTAGTTCGTGGCTCAGTTAGTATGCCACGTTAGTTAGTTGAGTTTGGTTTGAGACCCATATATAGGGTTCTTCTATTTCTTTGTACTAGAGTTCTTTTGGCTTACACAACTAAGAAGAGAAAAGTTGTTTTCAGCCTCCACCCTTGTGTGTATTCCCCCATTGTGCAAGCAAGAAAGCTACAAGTGAGACTCCTTCCTTCTCTCCCACAATCTTGACAGGTAGATGCTTCTACTGTGGCTATTCCTAATCTTTTTGCACATGCTGGTGAAATAAAGGAATGTGTACTGCCACAAAGACACGTCTTAGCAGTCCATCGGAAAGGATGTCTAGAAAGCTCCGCCGGCACTCCCGTGGAATGTTACGGGTTTTGCGATCTAGGTCTTTCTGCGTCTGCCATGTAGCGGAAGTATCCTGGCTGTTCCCACTTAGGATCGACCGGAATTAGGGTTTTCCTGATGGGTCATCAGCTAACAGCAACTAGCGTCAGACCTGAGCGAACTATTTTACGTAGAAACACCAGGTCCGAAGCGGATTCACGCTGCACTTGGTTCAAGGAGAATGGGAAACGAGAGGGATGCAAAGCTCAACCTCTCTGCCATAAGGCATAGTCCCATTCCGTTCCCCTAAAACAGCGTAAATCGGGTAAGACGTAACTTTAGGTCATTGTTCTTGTTATTCGTTTTGATGATGATGATCATTCCGCTGTTCTTCGAGATTTTTGAGAAAAGTTCCCGGCTAACCGGGACCACCCAACCGTAGGACGGACCCATGGCCCATCCTCCGCACTTTCCTCGGTTTGTTTTAGTTAGGTAATTATCTAACACATTAATTTGACATATAACAATCAGCTTCTTTAATTAACCTTGTTAAGCACTGGTTCCTTCACATAATCTTATCACATGACATAGAAAAACAACATCAAGCAAGTTCTTTTAACATTTCATCATTTTATCTTTGAAATACAAGGAGTTCCGCCTATAGGCTTGTCCATAATCTGCCCGAAGGCTAACCAGTAATCTCCAGGGATCACTATTCCAAGCTTTCGCCCATCAACTAGTATGCGGGCCTCGAGATCCAATCCCGAGTCACGTTAGCCTCTTGTGCAGGACCCGAAAGGAGAGGGATTTACGGCTAGAGCCCCCCCTGGCACCCAAGAGTCCTCCTACTCCAAGTAGAGCTTAACGGAAAGACCTCTCGCGACGGGTTCGGTCCATGTTCCTGGCGCGGTCAACAACCCTCTTGGTTAGGGTCAGGCAGGCAATTGGGGGTAGCTGAAGCTGCCTCTCCCTTCAGGCCTTTTAACTTGAAGTATAGGTACTCATTTAATTTGTAATTCATAATTCAAACAGAGCCCTAAAATCTCTAGCAAGCACAAACATTTCCATTAATCAACCCAGTTGTATGGCAAACCGCTAAGGAAGTGTTCTTTCCTTTTTGAGTGTATCAGCACTCATCCCAAGGTGTCTTGTAAATTGGCAAGATCCTTTTACATTCCGGTGTTAGGGCATACCCAACTTGGTTAACCCTAAAATGCTTTAGATATGCTAGTTTTCGGTTTACAACTTTCCTTATTTAGAAGGATATCCAAAAATACGTCTTTTTGAAAGATAACTTGCTTAAGGATCTGCCGTCCTTGATGAGGGTTTTCCCCTTTTCTCCTTGTGAATCAATCACAAGACTAAATGATTTCATACATGTTGTGCAAGTCCTGCGATGGAATAATCTATTTAGATTCTTTAAGCTGACGTATGTCAGGCCTAGGGTTTCTTCATTTAAGAACCTTAGGGACAAACCCTAGTTTCTTATCTTTATGAATTTATTGTCCCTACGGTAAGGAAAGTAGTCAAGTGTTTAGGGTATGAATGTTTCTATGTTTAGATTGGTTCAGTTATCTTTTGGAAGGTAATATTAATCATCTTGTAACGGTTTTACTATCCTTGTGACAATTTACTTTCCCAATCAATACAATTTAATTTGGCATATAGCATAATGCCAAGGTGATACAAAGAGCGACAATACTCCTTGGAACAAAAAGGTCTAGCTGAGAAATTGGTGTAAACACACTTTATTAGTCCCAAGTCCTCAAATAGCAAGGGAAAAGTGTTAATAGAGTGTCATCCAGCAATCCCCCATTACATTTTCTTTCCAAATGAGTTCGTATATCTAATTTTTATACTTGTTAATTCCTAACATTTAACTTCCATTTTCTTTAAAGATGAACTCATGCCAAATAACAACAACTTCCTTGCTAAGATGTGCAACTAGCAAAGATAACTCCCTAGTAATTTGAGCATCGAAAGAAACCTTTCTTGAATTTAGCCATTTACCATGAATCGTTGCGAAAGGAATAAGACTAATGGTGCAAGATATAATTTCTACACCTTATGAATATATTACTATAGTAAATGGTTAATCTTGCTTGTAATCTTTTTAATGCTTGATGCAATTTGAAGAAAGCTAAGTTCTATACATCGTCATTCCTAAGTTAAATTCCTTCGTTACAAATAACTCGAACAAATATATCCTATCCTTAACATTTTTCCTTTGCATGATCGACTTAAAACCGAATTAAAGCCAAGAGAAAAAAACCTGGTTTTGGGGTGAGATATCCACATGGATACCGGGAGATGACCCTCCCGCAGCTACACCTTGGACTTTCTTAGGCGGCATCGTAGTTGTAGTCTTTCCGTCGTGGAAGTAGCTTTACAAATCCTTTTGAAATTCCACCATGGCTCCCTTTTGCAATAACTTGCACCATCCGTCAAAAGTAGTTTTAGAAGGCTTCCTCCTTGAAGTAGGGAATTCGAAAGGGGGTGATTCACAATCTTTTGCGGATAAGACCCATTAAAGCCATAGGAGGGGCTTAATGGCCTTGTAAAACTCGCACCAACAAGGAATAAAATAAAAGTGTGGAATCCCTTATGAGGGTTTTTGAGTGGGAAAGGGAGGTGTTAAAAAGACCCTCAACACTTTCTTTCCTTTTACGAGTGGGGGAAAACAAAAAACAAAGCCCCAAGGGTATTTTGCATGGGGGAAAAAAAAGGGCTAAGGGGGCCCTTAGGGGGATTTGAGATACGGGGGAAAAGAATAAGGGCTTTTAAGGTAAAAGATTTTGAGGGGGTGAGAAAGGGCCTAAGGGGTCCAAGGGGGAAATTTGAAGGGGGGAGGAAAAAGGGCTAAGGGGGCCCTTAGGGGGGAAATTCTAGGAGGAAAAAAAAGGGTAGCCTTAAAGGCTATGGGAAAGGAGGCCTAAGGGGGTCCTTAGGGGGGTTTAAAAAATACGGGGATAACAAGGACCTTTAAGGTCAAAATTTTTTGGGGGGGAAAAGGGCTTTATCGCACCCACATGAACAAGAGCCTACAAGGGCAATTTATGGGGGGGGAAAGATGTAATATAAAGGCTTAAATAGGCCACATGAAGGGGGGCTTTTTAAGGGCTTTATAAGCTTCCCCAAGAAGCTTCTAAAGCTTCTAGGGGCCACATGGGAGGAAGGAAATAACGAATCAACGGCGGCGTGTTAAACGGACCGGGGCGGACTACGACAGTAGATGGCGATGTGGTGGAGGGCAGATGTCGGCGTGATGATTGGCAGTGGCGACTTTCCTCCTCCCTCTCGACCAGTGGAGCGGCACGGTGATTTTCCTCTCCTCCTCTCTTCAACGGCAGCGTTTGTGCAGGGTGGCTCCTCTTTTCTCTCCCTCACGACCACGCAGCAGCAACATCTCCACTCTTTCCCTCTCGATGGCAGAGTATCCTCTCAGCCTGCACCCTCTGTAGCTCTCTTCTCACACGGCTAAGCCCTCCCTTTCTCCAGCGACCCCCCCCTCGTTTAAATAGTGGAGGGGAGGGGGATATTTGCTCCCGGCATCTCATCACGCATGGTCCCCCTCCCTCCATAAGGCTCCACCAAGCAGCTTATAGCTCCTTCTATTCCCCTCCCCCTCCAGCTCGTCAGTCGGCTGGAGGGATAAGGGGGAAAATAATAATAATTTCCATAAATCCCATTCATTTCTTTAACACGGAATATTACATTCACAACAAAATCCATACTGATGAATTCCCATTTCATTTGGGAAATGTGAAGTGGTTGCAGTTTCCCTGGCATCATGATACGTTTGGCTTTGATATGTTGGCAAGACAAACACTTAGTGACATACTTGAGAACGTCACCTTTAAGCCTCTCCCAATGATAGCTCTTCCTAACTGCATTAAGAGTCTTAGCATAGCCAAGATGTCCTGAAAAAGGAGAATCATGAGCTTCCCATAATATCTTCTACTTAAGTGACTGGCTTGCTGGTATACACAGCCTTGTTCTGTAGTAGACAAGTCCATTATCAATGGAAAATTCCTGATACTTAGCTTGCAACTTCTGCTTCTGCTCCTTGGTAGATATTTCCTTTATCATTGTTTGGTAGGCCAAATCATGGCATGCTTCCTCTCTAGCTAGTTCAAGTATAGGGTTGTTTGGCATAGATACCTTTGTAGCCAGAGATCTGGCCGTTGATGGATTCTACAAGATTAGGGAATTTAGGAATGCCTTGCGACTGAGTGCATCGGCAACTACATTCTCTTTCCTTGGTCAGTACTTGATTTCAAAATCATATTCCTCCAATACTTCAATCCATCGACGTTGCCTCATGTTGAGCTCGTTCTGGGTAAAAATCCATTTGAGACTCTTATGATCGGTTACTAGAGTAAACTTGTTACCCAACAGGTAGTGTCTCCAAGGCTTTAGAGCATGGATGACAGCTAGTAATTCCAGATCATGCGTGGCATAATTCTTTTCATGACTCTTCAATTTCCTTGAAGAGTATGCTACTGGATGACCTTTCTACATAAGTACACATCCCAAGGCAAGAATGCTAGCATCAGTTACTACCTCGAACTCCATATTGAGGTCAGGAAGTTTTAGAATAGGTGCTGATACCAAACTTTGCTTCAGTTTGTCGAAGCTATTTTGTTCGGAAGTTGACCATGTAATGGAAGTCTGCTTCTTTAGTAGATCTGTAAGGGGTGCTGCAATCAAAGCATAGTTTTTTATAAAGACCCTATACCATCCTGTCAATCCAAGAAAGCTACGTATTTTTTTGACGGATACTGGTATTGGCCATTCAAGCACATCTCTGACTTTGGCTGGGTCTACTGGTATTCCCTCTGATGATACTATGAATCCCAGATATTCAATCTGACGCTTGAAGAATGCACACTTCTTCATTTTTGCATACAGCTTATGAAACCTCATTGTCTCAAGGACAATCCGAAGTTGAGGTTCAGGATTTTCTTCTTGTTTGGAATAGACTAAAGTGTCATCGAAGAAGACCAGCACGAAATCATCAAGATATGGTCTAAAAATATCTTGCATTAATCTAATGAAGGTGGCAGGTGCATTGGTAAGCCCGAATGACATAACCAGGAACTCGAAGTGCCCATATCTTGTATTGAAGGCCGTCTTTGGAATATCTTCTTCCTTGATCCTTATCTGATAATAACCTGACCTGAGATCAATCTTGGAGAAGATCTTTGCACCTTGAAGACGATCGAGAAGCTCATCAATTCTAGGAATAGGATACTTGTTCTTGACTGTTGATTGATTCAACCCTCGGTAATCAATAGATAGTCGAAGTGTTCCATCTTTCTTTTTCTGGAATAGTACTGCAGCTCCCCACGGTGAGTTGCTAGGTCGGATGTAGCCCTGATCTAACAGTTGCTTGAGTTGTTCCTTCAACTCAATTGCTTCTGGTATGGACATTCTATAAGGTCTCTTTGCAATTGGTGCAGCTCCAGGTACTAGCCTAATCTCATGATCTACTTCTCTTTGAGGCAGAAGTTCAATCAATTCCTCAGGGAATACGTCAGCATATTCCTTTAGCCAAGAAGGTCCTTCATGAGATTCTTGCTTTTGATCTAACTTCTTGAGTTTGATAAGGTAAACGGGTAATCCTTTTCTGACTCCTTTTATGATCCGAGATACTTTGGCTAATTGGATTTTTGGCACTCTTGCCTCACCTTCAGTTGTGACAAACTCCCTTTCAGAGTTTCGAAAGGAAACTTGACCCTTTCCACAGTGGATGTGGGTGTCATTAGGCTTTAGCCAATCCATCCCGAGTAGACACTGATGGATACCTAAATTCATGACTCTGAATTTGACTGAGGTTTTCTTTCCTCCCAGAAAGAATTCCACCTTAGCAGTTTACCTGGTACAAGTTACCTCACGACCGTTTGCCAATTCCATAAGCAGGGTAGGTGCTTCTACTGTGGCTATTCCTAATCTTTTTGCACATGCTAGTGAAATAAAGGAATGTGTGCTGCCACTATCAATCAAGGTTTTGAAACCTTTACCTTGATAGTCCGACGGTGTCTGAATCACCGAGAACTGGCGATTCGGCCCTTTCTTGTGTAAAGCAGCATGGACTGTCGCTCTTTCGAATTCTGCTTCCATAGTCGGATCTTCCTCATCTTCTTCTTTGCATCTTTTCCTATTGGCAATGCAGGCAGTTCTTTCTCTTCCACGGGTGGCGGCTCCTTGACCGCGGCCTGCACCTTGGAAAGGTGTTTGACGATGTCCCCCGCTGAGCTTGGGACATTGCCTCTTGAAGTGAGCGAGTTCGTTGCAGTGGAAACATCGGAGGTTTCGGCCATTACTTTGAGTAGGAACAAAGTTGTTGACGTTATTTGTCCTTGCTTTCTTCCTTTGTCCCTGATTGTGACCTTGAACTCTCTTCACTTGAGGACTGAATGCTCCTCTATTCGGGTCACTATAGGACCAAGTTTTGTTACCCCTTGGTCTAGCTTGCACCTCCTGAATTATAGGCGCCGCTCGAATGAGTGCATCCTGAAGATTTGATGGATGCATAGATTCAAGACGGGTATTTACGGGTGGATTTAAGCCCGCGCAAAATTTGGACACCTGCTGCGTCATGTCCATCTATGGCGCATACTTTAAAAGTGAAACAAATTTAGAGTAGTATGCGTCAAGAGTGAGTCCTAGCTGTTTTAGCTCGTAGAACTCATTCATTTTCTATGTACGATATGCAGGTGGCAAATATCTCCCCTACACGACTTTCTTTAACTTCTCCCAGGTAACAGACCCCTCTGAAGTCCCTTGATCCCTGCACCATTGTTTCCACCAAAGTTTGGCTTCGCCGGTGAGTTTTAACTTAGCGAGCATGGCCTGATTGGTAGGTGTAGTATCAACTGCTTCAAAGTAATCCTCCATAGATTCAATTCAAAATTCAGCATCAGACTGGACGAATCTGCCTCTCCCGTCAAACTCGAGTGGCTTTATCTACTTGAGGAGGAACTTCTTCTCCTGGGTCACAGCAGTACTTGATGTAGGGGGCGAAATTGGAACCTATACCTCGGGTTGTGCCTGGATAAAAGTTTTCTTAACGTTATTATATGATAATTGACATTAGCTTATCTTTAGTGCAGCTATCTCGTAAATAACGAAGCTACTTAACTTTTTAACAACTCTGATGCACAGCCAGATATTGATAAAAGAAGTCTTTATTTATATTTACATGGGCGTAGCCTTATACAACGTCTCGTGTGATGATAATCCAATCATTACATTTAGTTTGGGGAGAACAACGTTGTATTGCATTTGTCTACAGAAACTCTGTAATAGTAGGGTTTAGGGTCATGGATCTTTAGGAATCAATAATTCATTGGAAGTTCAGGATACCCTTTTCGTTGGAATCCATACTTCTCATGGCGGCCCAACACTTTAATCCTGTCGGCTGGGATTACACGGGTTACTTCCTCATATACATATGAGTTCATTTCAACCCTCCGACCTTGAATATGTAAAGTTGAATTTACGTGAGCTTCCACAAAAATGAACAGCTTCACGACTTTCAAGTCTTCCAACCACTTGATCCTCTTTAGGTTGGTCTGTAGATAAGTGAGCCGGTGGGCAGCTATGTAGTAGATTCCTGAAGACCCCGTCCATCTTCGTTCTATGTATAAAGGTGATGGATTATAAATCTACTATGTTCATCATCCCAATTCTTTGTCTATAAAGCGGAGAATGCATTGCAGTCATAAACATGACCCGAAACACCAAAAACTTGTTCCATGCTTCATAGTTCTGCATGACAGCATTGAAGATGAGGAAATGTTTGGATAGCAACAATTTCTTTACTTCATTTTATTGAGATCTCATAAAAACAATTCCATTGTTGGTCAGCTCTGATACCAACTGTAACGTGTCCCCTAGTATCATCCAAGTCACGTCTTAGGAGTCCATTGGAAAGGATGTTTGGAAAGCTCCGCCGGCACTCCCGTGGAATGTTACGGGTTTTGTGATCTAGGTCTTTCCGCGTTTGCCACGTAGCAGAAGTATCCTGCATGTTCCCACTCAGGATCGACCGAAATTAGGGTTTTCCTGATGGGTCATTAGCTAACAACAACTAGCGTCAGACCCGAGCGAACTACTTTACGCAGAAACGCCAGGCCCGAAGCGGATTCACGCTGCACTTGGTTCAAGGAAAATGGGAAACGAGAGGGATGCAAAGCTCAACCTCTCTGCCATAAGGCATAGTCCCATTCCGTTCCCCTAAAACAGTGTAAATCGGGTAAGACGTAACTTTAGGTCATCGTTCTCGTTATTCATTTTGATGATGATGATCATTCCGCTGTTCTTCGAGATTTTTGAGAAAAGTTCCCAGCTAACCAGGACCACCCAACCGTAGGACGGACCCATGGCCCATCCTCCGCACTTTCCTTGGTTTGTTTTAGTTAGGTAATTATCTAACACATTAATTTGACATATAACAATCAGCTTCTTTAATTAACCTTGTTAAGCACTGGTTCCTTCACGTAATCTTATCACGTGACATAGAAAAACAACATCAAGCAAGTTCTTTTAACATTTCATCAAAAATTTCCATAAATCCCATTCATTTCTTTAACGTGGAAAATTACATGAATCCTCTTCTCCGAATGCATCCAGCATTCGATCCGGGATCAATTGCGACTTGGCAAGATCCCCAAGGGTTTGTGTTGTTTACCCTTTTATCCTTGGGTTAGGGTTTATACCATGTCAACCCAAATTAGCAAACACCTTAGGTTCCTTAAGTTAAGACAGTAAATCCTCGTGACCTCATCGCTCTAACTTGATTTGTCAATTGCTTGCTAGGCAATTCATAGTTACCCTAACTTGGCAACTAAGCCTTACAGAAGGGTGATGTAACAGGATGACTACTTATCCTCTTGCAAGTTAGACCTGTACTTAGAACTTGCCAACATTGTTCCAAGGAGTGGCAAATCTATCTTATGATTTAACACAAAGCCATGCGACATTGCAACTTGTGCATAGGAGTCGCATCTGACTTGCGGGATCATTTCTCCCATCAAATGACGTTCCTTGGTCAAGAAATATGTTTAGTCAAGATGTAGGGTTTGGGGTGTCCTCTTGACCCAACCCAACCCTAACCTTACTAGGCCGATGACATTTGGCCCTAGGGTTTCTAAACTCAATCGGAAGTCTAGTATTAGGTCATTCAATCCTTAGGGTAAAACCCTAGATCGTTATTGTATGGGCATCCAATTTACCCAAACATTGCATGAATGTGGGTAGGATATTTGGGATTGAAAGTCTTGACTTGGCATCCCAAGTGCGATACTAGGCAGAATTTTTAGCGTACTAAACTCTACCTAGCACTTTGAGGTGTTCGTCGTACCAACTAGTTATACTTTTACGAATCCCTTGAGGGTTATGCCATTACAAGTGGTCTACCTAGAATGATCTAATTGTCTTGCGACAAGAGAAATCTTTGCTTAGAAGAGATGCAAATACTTTTCCTAAGAGAAGAAAATAAATAAATTCAAGATACAACATTCCATGCAAGTATGCGAACCATACTCTTTTACTTCTATGCAACTATAAGGTTTGCAATGACCATTTCTTTTCCTTGCCTAATCTATAATGATAGACAATTCATAAGTAGCTCATATAAAAACCTACGTTGAGTTTCAACAAGAATTATATCTATAACCCTTTTGTCCGATGCATTGAATTTGTGATTTAATATGCAATGCATCTTTTTCTAAAATAGCTTCGATAAAGAAGTTCGTGCATGACGAATGTCATAAGACTATTGTTGACTTAATCCATTTAGCGGCACCCAACCCGACTTAAAAATGCAAGCATCCTCGCATGCAACAAGTAAGTTCATGGTTTCTTTTTCATGCAATGCAATTGTTTAGACAATATTCTAATAGATGTGATTATATCCTACGAATCATATCTAGGAAATCATTGCCTAAATTCATTATGCGCTTGTTCTTTCTTGCGAGGAAGACAAGGATGCATTTAAACAAATTTTCATCCATTTAACCTATGCAATATGCATTTAGGATTGTCACTTTGGAAATGCAAGCAAAAAGCAACATGCAACTAAAACTCGTAAGACGAATGAGTAATTTGCATTTATAACTTTCCCATGAAAATTAAGCATGCCCAAAGCATTCCTTTTATGCAAAATTAAACTTCTAAGAACATGGGCATGAGGACTCGCAGCGATGTCCACGTGTAAACTTGGGTTGGAGGCTCCCGCGTGTGCACCTTGCGTCTTTTGTTTGGGGGCCATCAATGACGTAGACTCTTGACTCCGCAAACTCGTCCTTGCCCTTTTTCGATCTCCGAACTTCCTCCAGCCCTTGGAAAATCAGTCTCAAAATCTGCCTACTCCCTCTCACGCAGGAATTTCCTTTACAAGACGCGGTTTTAAGAATTTCGAGGATACGCCATGTGCACAAGGCTTATGGGAGCTTTGTCTTTAGAAGCTTCTTATACTTCTGTCTCAAAATGTGACGTGGAGTGGGGTGGAAATGATTGGGGAGGAGAGGATGAAGGAGAGGATGATGGTGACGATTTTGATGATGGTGATGGTGAGGAGGTGGCAACGACCAGCGTGGCGGCAACGGGCGACCTGGCGATGGCGTTTATGGCTGGAAGCAGCACGACACGGCGGCAGTTCACGGTAGCAAGGGCACACAATTTCTCTACCTCCTCCCAAGCTTCAAGGGGAGGGGAGGTTCATATAGTTGGGGGGGGGGGGGGGGGGGGGGGGAGATAGCCACACACATGGCTAGTGGCATGCTCCCCTCCATGCTCCTCTGTCCTCCTCTTAACTCCACTCCCTCTCACACTCCTCTCCCCTGCCATGCATCGACTGAGGGGGAGGGGTTTATTAAAAAATTTTGCACTAAAGTTATACATTAATCCCTTTTCCCCCGTGAAGGGTGTTCCCATGTGGCTTGCAAGTTTTAGCCTCGGCCTTATTTGCACAACACGGTTGGGGTTTATTAATGTGCACGCGGGGTAAGCATTTAACTGCCAACTTTTTACGATGTGGGAGATTACTTTGGGGTGCCTTATTGCGTGGGGTGTGCGAGGTTTAAGGTCGACTTAATATTTTGAGCGGAAATATTACATTCTCTCCCCCTCAGAGGAATCGAGATGTCCTCATCTCGAGAAGAACTAGGGGTATTGTCGGTTGAGAGTACTTTCATCCATCCAAGTGGCATCCTCTTTGGGATAATCTTTCCACTGGAGGAGATATTCTCTCAAGGTTCTGGATCTCAAATGTCTCTCCCTAACTGTAAAATATTACACAGCGTAGTGAACAGAATCTGAGAAAGAGATAGAGAGTACACAATAGATAAGAGGAGAATCAATAAATTCTTTAACTCCAAATAACTGATACAAAGATGGCTATGTCCACCCATGCACTTCCACTGTGTGAAGCTTAGATGGTGATCTAGACAGAAGATAGGCAAAGAGCTTAAGGCTAGCTGGAACAACAACTCTGATTGGGTGAAAGATGAGTGATCGATGGCTGTGAAGGGGTTTAGCTTTTATAGCTTGCGAAGGCCGTTAGGTCGGCCTGCTGACCGACCATATGAGCCTTCACTAGTCAGCCAGGGAATATTCCCTTTACCACAACTAGGGGCCGCTTCCGTAGCCCTCGAACCCCAAAATAGGGGCCCCTTTTAACTCCCTTACCCCGCAACTCGATGCAATGCACCTCGAGTTGCTACCAACTTAACCACTCTATCTAACCCAAAGATTAGACCCACAACGGTCACCTTTTTGCCATCCGATCACATAGATCTCATCTGATATACAAGTCAGGACTCAACCAATGTTTGGGCTCACATTTGGCTTCTCCTCATAAGGGAGGCCTTACAACTTTAAGCACCATGGATCATTGGTAGCACCTAATGAGGGTGGGGCATTGATCATATTTAACACTCCCCCTCAATGTCCACCCATAGGTGAACTATCTCCTCGGCCCAATGTCGAGTCTCTGAAGATAAACTTGAAGCAGATCCTTCGTAAGTGCTTTGGTGAAGATATCTGCTCCATTCTCCTCTGTTGGACAATAGACCAATTCCACTATCCCATTCTCTATCAAATCACACACATAGTGATACTGGATCTCTATATGTTTGGTGAGTGCATGAAACACAAGATTTTTGGCAATGGCGATGCAACTCTGATTGTCACATCTGAGCACTGTTGGTTCTTCATCCTGCACTCCCATATGCCATAGAATCCTTCTCAACCATAGTGCTTCACATGCAGCAAAACAAGCTACCTTGTACTCTGCTTCGGTAGAAGACAATGCCACTATTGGCTGCTTCTTACTAATCCAAGAGAAAATTCCAGAACCCAAAGAGAAACAATAACCAGAAACTGACTTCCTGGAATCACTGCTATCTCTTGCCCAATCTGAGTCACAGTTCTCCACAAGAGAAGTTACAAAACTATATGTGATACCATAGTCAAGAGTTTCCTTCAAGTATCTGAGCACCTGCATCCCAGCCTTCCAATGACTCTCATGAGGTTTGTTTGAGAACCTGCTCAAAACACCAACAACAAAACTGATATCTGGTCTCGTGTTACACAAGTAGATCAGACTGCCAACCAACCTCCTATACCTCCCAATGTCTGCTAGTGCTGATGTATCCTCGACGGATAACTTTGCATTCACCTCCATAGGTGTAGCTATCTCCTTGCACTCAGTCATGCCAAATGCCTTCAAGATCTCCCATGCATACTTCTTCTGAGAGATGAAGATCTTTCCTGGCTCTTGCCAGACTTCAATCCCAAAACAATAGTGCAGCAAGCCCAAGTATGTCATTTCAAACTCAGAACTCAAAGCCTTTCGAGTTTGGTTGATCATATCCTCATAGTCACCTGTAATAAGAAGGTCATCCACATATAGGACAATCACTACAGAGTTTTTAGCATCCTGTAAACATACAAGTTAGCATCCGAGGTACATATTTTGAAGTTTAGATTTAAAAAGAACTTATCTATCTGTTGGTACCATGCTCTGGGGGCTTTTTTCAGCCCATATAATGTCTTCTTTAGCTTACACACTTTGTTCTCAGAATGGGGGGCCTCAAACCCTGGTGCTGAGCCATGTACACCTCCTCCTTGAGGTCACCATTTAGGAATGCTGACTTAACATCCATTTGGTACACTGGCCACTTCTTGTGGGCAGCCACTGCAAGTACTGTGCCAATAGTGGTCATTCTGGCAGTTGGGGCAAATGACTCTTGAAAATCAAACCCTTCAACTTGTGAAAATCCTTGGGCAACCAGTCTAGCTTTGTACTTTTCTAAGGTACCATCAGCCTTGTACTTTACCTTCCAGATCCACTTGGTGCCAATAACCTTCCACTTTGCTGGTCGATCCACTAGCTCCCAAGTGTCATTCTTCATTATGCTGTCATACTCCGCTTGCATAGCAGCCTTCCATGATGGATCTGCAAGTGCTTCTTCTAAGTCAGTTGGCTCCTTTACTTCTCTCATAATCTCAACCATTAAGGCCATATTGACTATGTGAGCAGATGCCCTCCTTTGCTCCTCTATTCTCTGAGACCTCCTTGGTCCATCTGCCTTCTCCTCAACAGATGCAGGCATAGGATTATTGTGGTCATAGAGCTTCTTCACCCAGCGCGGCAATGGCTTTTCCGGTGGGGTGATGTCAGGTTGGTGAACTTTTTCCTCATCATCTGAAGATGATGCTTCCTCCTCCTTAAGGATAGGGATAGCTCTCGGGACAGGTTCATAGTGGACTACTTTTTCGCTTGATGATAAAGTGGAAGAACTTGCCTTCTCCTCCTCCACTGTATGCGGCTCCTCCTTGAACACCACATCACCGCTCGCGATGATCTTCTTTGTCTCTTGGTCATATAATTTGTAAGCCTTCTGTCATCACTATAACCCAAGAAGATACATTTTTTGCTTTTTGGTTTTAACTTGTTTCTCTTCTCATCTGGAACATGAGCATAACATTCACACCCAAAAATTTTGAAATGTGAGATAGATGGTTTCTTACCAGTGTAAGCCTCATGAGGTGTTTTTCCCTTGAGAGCCTTTGTGTAGCTCCGATTAAGAATGTAGACTGCAGTATTAATAGCTTCATCCCAAAAATGGTTAGGCAATCCCTTGCCCTTTAGCATGCATCTTGCCATCTCCACAATGGTGCGATTCCTGCATTCCACAACACCGTTCTGCTGAGGTGTGTGAGGCGTCGTCAATTGACGCTTGATCCCTTTGCTCTTGCAAAAGCCTTCAAACTCCTTTGAGTTGAACTCACCACCACCATCTGTTCTAAATTTCTTCACACTTTTCCCTGTTTCATTCTCAACAAGTTTTAGCCATTCTTTAAACTTACTAAAAGCTTGAGCCTTATCATAAAGGAAGTACACCCACATCTTCCTACTGTAGTCGTTGACAATCAACATAAAATAAGAAGATCCCCCCAAGGCCTGTGTAAGCATCTTACCACACAAGTCAACATGCACCAACTCTAGAGGAGCCTGTGCTCTATTCTTGCTTTCTTGTGGAAATGCCTTTCTCTGTTGCTTGCCCATCATACAAGCTTCACATGGTTCCTTTAATTCAGTTATTGTAGGTAGGTGAGCAACCATACCTTGCTTTTGCATCTCCTTCAACACTGCAAATCCGATGTGTCCAAACCTTTCATGCCAAAGCTTACTTGTGCCCACTCCAGTGGTGGCTGTAAGAGCACTTAGCTCATACATGTTGTTCCTTCTTTCTCCTTTGCCAATAGTTGTGCTAGCATTATCAAGAATTTCTGCACATGTCTTCTTGAACCTCACTTCATGACCAAGATCAGTTATGGTAGCAACAACTGATAACAGATTTCTCCTAATTTCAGGAACATACAACACATTTGAAAGCTTTTTGACTTCACCATTTGCAGCAACAAAAGAAATAGTACCTGTGCCCGCAGCAAGGCATTTAGCATCATTTCCAACCATCACAGTGATGGATTCTTGTAGAGGTTCCATAGAACTGTATAGACCTTTCTTGTTGGTCATGTGATGGGAGGCCCCACTATCCAACACCCATGAGTCAGTGGTAGATTCTTCTTGCGCCGAGGAGCACACTTCCTCAATGGTCGCCATGAATAATTCCAACTCTGCTTCAGCAGTATTGGCTGTCTCTTTCCCTTTACTTTTAAGGGTACCATTCTTTTCATCTGCCTTCTTGACACGACAATCTGCAATTGCATGTCCTTTCTTCTTGCAATAGAAGCACTCTCCTTGAAACTTCTTCTTGCCACCCTTCTTCTTTTTGTCACCATCATTTTTGGTGGAGGAACCACCTTTGCCTTTTGCATTGGCAGAGAATGCAGCATCTCCATTGTTGCTTCCTTCTCAGGCTTTCAGCCTCAACTCCTCCTCCATTAATAATGCACAAAACTCCTCAAAAGTCAAAGCTTGGGGTCTCACCTGAGTATTAAGGGTAGTTACTAGTCCATCAAACTTTTGTGGACAAATCCAAAGACACCTCCGAGCTAGCTCTTCGCTAATCTTTTGTATCCCAGCGCTAGCCATATAGTCGTGTAGATTCTTAATCCGAGTGATGAATGCTTCAACCGTCTCTCCTTCAGCAAACTTCTCCGCTGCTAGCTAATTCTCCAAGTTTTGAATCCTTGTTTGGTTTCGTGTTTCATACTGACTCCTTAGTACATTCCAAGCCTTTAACGCTTTGGTTGTATGCTGAATCAAAGTTAGAACACTGTCAGAACAGCTTGTAACTAAGGCACACAATGCATCTGCATTCCTTCGTTTCCAAGCTCGTAGAAGATCTGCATTCGGAGAAATCATCACACTAGGATTTGATGGGTCGGGGGTAGGCTGTGGTTCTGCGTCAGTCCCCAGCACAGTCTCCAGAAGCTCATAATAATCAAGGATAGTTGTAATTTTGAACTTCCACAAGGTGTAGTTTGTACCATCTAACTTGCCTTCGCTGAAGGTTGGTGGACAAATCCTCAGTGTTTGAATAGCCGGTACAACAGCACCACCTCCTGCACCGCTTCTTGATGCACTAGAACCACTTCCGAAAGTCGACATAGTTTCTCTTTGTTGTTGAAGCCTTTGCCTCTTGCATACTCTCCAATCTCTAGAGCCCCCTGGGCTCTGATACCATGTAAAATATTACACGGCGCAATGAACAGAATCTGAGAAAGAGATAGAGAGTACACAACAGATAAGAGGAGAATCAGTAAATTCTTTAACTCCAAACAACTGATATAAAGATGGCTCTGTCCACCCGTGCGCTTCCACTGTGTGAAGCTTAGATGGCAATCTAGATAGAAGATAGGCGAAGAGCTTAAGGCTAGCTGGAACAACAACTCTGACTGGGTGCAAGATGAGTGATCGATGGCTATGAAGGAGTTTAGCTTTTATAGCTTGCGAAGGTCGTTAGGTCGGCCTGTTGACCGACCATATGAGCATTCACTAGTCGGCCAAGGAATATTCCAGGGAATATTCCCTTTACCATCGAGCCGGGGGCGATGCCACTGGACCCCCGCCAGGGGGGCCGCTGGTTCCCCCTGGGACCCCCCAGCTAGGGGCCGCTTCCGCGGCCCCCTACCCCAAAATAGGGGCCCCTTTTAACTCCCCATAAGGGGGGCCTTACAACTTTGAGCACCATGGATCATTGGTAGCACCTAATGAGGGTGGGTCATTGATCATATCTAACAATAACATCTAAGATCCTGCCAAGCCATTGCTCAAGGACTCCTTGGCTAGGCATTACAACTTGTTGATCATCAAGCACATGACTAGGGTTAGGTACATACTTTTTTCAGTAGACTGATATGGAATACATTATGAACTTTTAGGTTCTCAGGGAGTTGAAGTCTGTAAGCATTTGGTCCTGGGCACTTGAGAATCTTGTAGGGTCCATAATATCTTGGACTTAGCTTCTTACATTC